>NC_069503.1:589601637-589791637 GCF_027579735.1 Bombina bombina | reverse complement strand
AAGGGAGCTTACTTTGCTATATAGGGGTAGATCTATTAATGTGCGGGCAGACATGATCCGCAGTAGCAAATCATGTCCGCCACACATCGATAAATGCCGACAGCATACACTGTCGGCATTTATCATTGCACAAGCATTTCTCGTGAAATGCTTGTGCAATGCCGCCCATGCACATTTGCAGCTGTCCACCGCCTCAGAGGTGGCAGACGAGTTAAGGAACAGCGGTCTTAAGACCACTGCTTCTTAACTAACATTTCCGGCGAGCCGGTAAATACGGAGTAGATAGCAGCATACGCTGCTTGGTAAATCTACCCCATAGTCTATTTATTAAACATTCTTTTTATTCCATTTTCAAGCACAAAAAAGAAACTAAGAATCAATGTACATCAATCAATCCTATGACTTTTATTTATTTGATTTGGCGTCTTATATTTTATGGAAGTTATTTCTAAACAAAATTATCTCACACTGAAAGTATCCAAGCAAATATTATTTTATCAAATTTAAATTCTTTTATTGTTATTATTTTCATTGCCAAAGTCATAAAAATCTGTGTAACGTTATAGTGTATTTGATTTTTCAAATAAAAAATAAGCACAACATTGTAAATGAGACAAAACTGTATAATCATAGCAATTAACAAAAGTAGATTTTGGGCTAAAATTCCATAATAAATTGTAGTGCAAAAAATAATATTGTAATAATGGTCTGCTATTATACAAAAGGAATTATGTATTTTACCTTGTCAAGCAGTTATACATTGTATTAATCTGGGGGCTCAAATAGGCACAAAAACTTCCACCTCTACCTCAACCACCTTTACAGTATGATATAAATGTTTTTTATGATTATCTATAAAAAATCCATTTACCAATATTAAATTTCATTTGCCATTTACCAACCCATTCCTCAATTTTTTGTAAATCCCCTCACAAAGCAATTATATCCTGCACTGACCCAATCACCTTAGATATTTCTATTTAATTACTATTGGATCTGTATTTGTAGCGCTGTCTGTATTTTGTAGATACATTTTAATATAGTTGCCTAGGTAATTATATTTGTTCTAAGATCACAGCTATAAATTCTCTTTTGGTACAGTATCCTTTTTACTTTTGTTTTGTATTCTCTTTTGGAGTTTGCTGATACATTTTTGATGTACTGTACTGTTTGTTCTTTATATATATATATATATATATAAGGAACCGATTAAGTAGCGGGAGAATAAAAGAAAAAACTTTAAAAAAAACAAAGCGAGTAGGATTAGGTATTATAGTCATTATCAAGCTTGGTACATAGTAATGTTTCTGATCAGCATTTCATAGAGAACATCAGTTAAAGGGATACAAAACCCCCTTTTTTCATTATTCAGATAGAGCATGCAATTTTAAGCAACTTTCTAATTTATTCCTATTATCTATTTTTCTTCGTTCTCTTGCTATCTCTATTTGAAAAAGCAAGAATGGAAGGTTAAAAGCCAGCCCATTTTTGGTTCAGCACCTTGGTAGAGCTTGCTGATTGGTTTGCTACATTTATTAACCAATCAGCAAGAGCTACCTAGGTGCTGAAATAAAAATGGGCCGGCTCTTAAGCTTACATTCTTGCTTGTTCAAATAAAAATAGCATGAGAATGAAGAAAATAGGAGTAAATTTGAAAGTTGCTTAAAATTGCATGCTCTATCTGAATCATAAAAGAAAAAAAATGGGTTTAGTATCCCTTTAAATGCACACAGTACAATTAATACAATTTTTATGTAAAAAAATATTAATAACTCTTTGTTTTCAATATCAATCTTATTAAATATAAAGTTAATATAAACATCAAAATAAAAGAATAAATGGCAACATTATGTGATATCAACCAGAAATTCAAATTGTTACTTTGTAAATTGAAATGACCATATCTTGCAGTATAGACTTACAGTATAAGCTTTGGAGAAGTTCCTTGACATACCTTAAATGTATTGACCTTGCTGATTAATCTCATATTATGTTGGTATCTCCTTGTTATATCATAGTGCTGTTCCTTGTCTCTGAAAGTAAGTGTGACTGTAAAAAAGGTTAATGATTAAGAGCAATTCATACATGTGCTGAATTCCCTCAAGGTAACCAATAACCAACATACCTGAACACTCTGTGCTTTACAAAAAAAAACAGGATGTAAGTCCTGAGATTTATTACACATATCCTGTCCATATATATGTTCAGAAATATACCAAGGATAGCTCAAAACATACTTTCAAAAAGCACATGAATGCATTTCACTTTTAAAAGCGATTCAGAAAGAATATGCAATTTTAAACAGCTTCTCAGTTTGTGGAAAAACATACTAACGGCTAGATTTAGAGTTTTGTCGGTAACGACCCGCGTAGCTAACGCCGGCTTTTTTCTGGCCGCACCTTTAAAATAACTCTGGTATTGAGAGTCCACAGAATGGCTGCGTTAGGCTCCAAAAAAGGAGCGTACAGCATATTTAACGCCACTGCAACTCTCGATACCAGAGTTGCTCACGGACGCGGCCAGCCTCAAAAACTTGCTTGTGCACGATTCCCCCATAGGAAACAATGGGGCTGTTTGAGCTGAAAAAAAACCTAACACCTGCAAAAAAGCCGCGTTCAGCTCCTAACGCAGCCCCATTGTTTCCTATGGGGAAACACTTCCTATGTCTGCATGACTGGAGAGGGGGAAACTGGGAAAATAAACTCCTAAAGGCAGAAGCTGAAATTATATACCTAATGAATACCCTCCAACCTGGAGGCTTGAACTCTGAGATAGACATTTCCCCCTTCTTATAAAAGTCTCTTACAATATGCGAACATTTTCCAGGTTAAATCAGCCACTTATATAGAAAATACTCACATACATTAAATAAGCAATAACATTTCAATTTATCTTGGGCAAAGATAGTACAAGCCCTATATAAATTCATTTTTCTAGTAATTAAAAAGGAATTTTTATCCCCCTAAAATAAATAAATTAATTGAATAAGCCATATTTTTACCCACTAGTAATAACTCTAGTTATGGGATTGATAATTTCTGATTTAATTGTACATCCATTTTTAAATTGTTAATTTATAAATTGTTGAACTTACTATCCTTTGTTGAAAAGGAATATGTATATATCGTTAATTTTTACCCTCTAACAATAATTCTAGATATGGGAATGATGATTCTGATTCTTATATTTTCGTTTCGTCCATTTTTAAATTGTTACAAATTTATAAATTGTTGAACTTACTATCCTTTGTTGAAAAGGAATATGTATATATCGTTAATTTCTACCCACTAACAATAATTCTAGATATGGGAATGATGATTCTGATTCTTATATTTTCGTTTCGTCCATTTTTAAATTGTTACAAATGTATAAATTGTTGAACTTACTATCCTTTGTTGAAAAGGAATATGTATATATCGTTAACATTTACCCACTAACAATAATTCTAGATATGGGAATGATGATTCTGATTCTTATATTTTCGTTTCGTCCATTTTTAAATTGTTACAAATTTATAAATTGTTGAACTTACTATCCTTTGTTGAAAAGGAATATATATATATCATTAATTTTTACCCACTTACAATAATTCTAGATATGGGAATGGTAATTCTGATTCTTATATTTTCGTTTCAGTTTAGGTAATTTTAAGTTTGCACGATCTAAATGTATATTATCTAATAAAGGCACTTTAGAATTGAAATATATAAGTTGAATTGTGTGAATGCTAATAAAGCAGAAATGATAAGTTCTCTTCCTTGTGTATCATGTAACTAAATAACAACACAGAAACAATCATTACCAACTTAAATAAAGTCCACCTTTACATTGGAAGCCACACAGGTGTTGATAGAAATCAAAAGGAAATGAAGGAACCAATCAAAACACATTCATACCTTTAAAAAGCCAGAAGCTAGCAGGATAAGCATTCTTGATAAAGCCCAGAAGGGTGAAACGCGTTGAATGGGACCTGCTACACTCTACTAAACTTCATTTACTACTGTCACAAAGCTGTGTGACCCTGCAACTTTAAACTTTTCTCCTGACCCTGCAAGTTAAAATCTACCTTTGGTAACTTCAGGGAATACGGTGTTACTGCTAAACACTGACCAAAGATTTCTTCAAACCTTAAGAAGTCTGAGGGAACCCAGATGAAAACAATATTTGGGCTATAAGAAGAAAGGAAAACAAAAAAAAAGGATAACTACATCACCAGAACGGATCATCACCCCTGACCTCTGAATCAAAGAGAAGGTCAGGTGACTTATCAGAAGCACCAGGAACAAACAGTCTGTGAATCCCTCACAGTGAAGATAATCAGCGGTTGCAACCAGGACAGATTAAGGTACCTCTACACTAATTTGCACTACGTTTTTTAAAACACGCAAACTGAACTTTAAAGACATCAAGGTATTCATCTGTTAAATTAACCATTTCCATTAACCACGATTGCTTTGGCACCTAAATCAGAATATTGGCTGTTTTTTGCCTTTTTAACTATCCAGCACACCTGAGCCAATTATATGTCCAAGGAAAGTAACTGTGTAACTTTATAACTGAATTTGTTACTGAAGAACTGTAAAGCTATTAGGATTGATACATTTGTGCCTTTTAAATATTTAATTCACCATTTATCTTAGAAATTTGTTGCTTGCCATATGTTATCTATAGAATTAATTCCTTTATACCTGAAATTCTAGGATTATATGGTTCTAGTCTGTTTTTATAAGTGTTGTATAAGGGAGACGTCCCTTTATTAATTAGGAAAAGCATTTGCTGTTGTTTTTATGTGTTATAAGAATTTTTAAATAAAATAGATTGTATAAAACATAAATTAGATTGGTATCATCATTTCCTAGCTTTTTTTAGCGCTGCTAAATAAACCCCATTTTTTCTTCTTATCCACCATTTAGTTCTCTTTGAGGGAAGAACTTTTTTAGCAGCAGGAATCCACCTTTAGGCGCTCCTATCACACTACACATATATGCACCTAACACTCTAACATGTACCCCGAGTCTAAACACCCCTAACATTACACTTATTAACCCCTATTCTGCCGCCCCCGCTATCGCTGACCCCTGTATATTATTTTTAACCCCTAATCTGCCGCTCCGTAAACCGCCGCTACTTACATTATCCCTATGTACCCCTAATCTGCTGCCCCTAACACCGCCGACCCCTATATTATATTTATTAACCCCTAATCTGCCCCCCACAACGTCGCCTCCACCTGCCTACACTTATTGACCCCTAATCTGCCGACCGGACCGCACCGCTATTATTATAAAGTTATTAACCCCTAATCCGCCTCACTAACCCTATAATAAATAGTATTAACTCCTAATCTGCCCTCCCTAACATCGCCGACACCTAACTTCAATTATTAACCCCTAATCTGCCGACTGGAGCTCACCGCTATTCTAATAAATGTATTAACCCCTAAAGCTAAGTCTAACCCTAACACTAACACCCCCCTAAATTAAATATAATTTTAATCTAACTAAATTAATTAACTCTTATTAAATAAATTATTCCTATTTAAAGCTAAATACTTACCTGTAAAATAAATCCTAATATAGCTACAATATAAATTATAATTATATTATAGCTATTTTAGGATTAATATTTATTTTACAGGTAACTTTGTATTTATTTTAACCAGGTACAATAGCTATTAAATAGTTAAGAACTATTTAATAGCTAAAATAGTTAAAATAATTACAAATTTACCTGTAAAATAAATCCTAACCTAAGTTACAATTAAACCTAACACTACACTATCAATAAATAAATTAAATACAATTCCTACAAATAACTACAATGAAATAAACTAACTAAAGTACAAAAAATAAAAAAGAACTAAGTTACAAAAAATACAAAAATATTTACAAACATAAGAAAAATATTACAACAATTTTAAACTAATTACACCTACTCTAAGCCCCCTAATAAAATAACAAAGCCCCCCAAAATAAAAAAATGCCCTACCCTATTCTAAATTACTAAAGTTCAAAGCTCTTTTACCTTACCAGCCCTGAACAGGGCCCTTTGCGGGGCATGCCCCAAGAAGTTCAGCTCTTTTGCCTGTAAAAAAAAACATACAATACCCCCCCCCAACATTACAACCCACCACCCACATACCCCTAATCTAACCCAAACCCCCCTTAAATAAACCTAACACTAAGCCCCTGAAGATCTTCCTACCTTATCTTCACCATACCAGGTTCACCGATCGATCCAGAAGAGCTCCTCCTATGTCCTGATCCAAGCCCAAGCGGGGGGCTGAAGAGGTCCATGATCCGGCTGAAGTCTTCATCCAAGCGGGAGCTGAAGAGGTCCATGATCCGGATAAAGTCTTCTATCAACGGCATCTTCAATCTTCTTTCTTCGGGAGCCATCATCTTCCATCCGACGCGGAACATCCTCTTCTCCCGACGCCTACTAGCCGAATGACGGTTCCTTTAAATGACGTCATCCAAGATGGCGTCCCTCGAATTTTTTATTCTATCAGCCAATCGGAATTAAGGTAGGAATATTCTGATTGGCTGATGGAATCAGCCAATCAGAATCAAGTTCAATCCGATTGGCTGATTCAATCAGCCAATCAGATTGAGCTCGCATTCTATTGGCTGTTCCGATCAGCCAATAGAATGCGAGCTCAATCTGATTGGCTGATCGGATCAGCCAATCGGATTGAACTTGATTCTGATTGGCTGATTCCATCAGCCAATCAGAATATTCCTACCTTAATTCCGATTGGCTGATAGAATCCTATAAGCCAATCGGAATTCGAGGGACGCCATCTTGGATGACGTCATTTAAAGGAACCGTCATTCGGCTAGTAGGCGTCGGGAGAAGAGGATGTTCCGCGTCGGATGGAAGATGATGGCTCCCGAAGAAAGAAGATTGAAGATGCCGTTGATAGAAGACTTCATCCGGATCATGGACCTCTTCAGCTCCCGCTTGGATGATGACTTCAGCCGGATCATGGACCTCTTCAGCCCCCCGCTTGGGCTTGGATCAGGACATCGGAGGAGCTCTTCTGGATCGATCGGTGAACCTGGTATGGTGAAGATAAGGTAGGAAGATCTTCAGGGGCTTAGTGTTAGGTTTATTTAATGGGGGTTTGGGTTAGATTAGGGGTATGTGGGTGGTGGGTTGTAATGTTGGGGGGGGTATTGTATGTTTTTTTTTACAGGCAAAAGAGCTGAACTTCTTGGGGCATGCCCCGCAAAGGGCCCTGTTCAGGGCTGGTAAGGTAAAAGAGCTTTGAACTTTAGTAATTTAGAATAGGGTAGGGCATTTTTTTATTTTGGGGGGCTTTGTTATTTTATTAGGGGGCTTACAGTAGGTGTAATTAGTTTAAAATTTTGTAATATTTTTCTTATGTTTGTAAATATTTTTTTATTTTTTGTAACTTAGTTCTTTTTTATTTTTTGTACTTTAGTTAGTTTATTTCATTGTAGTTATTTGTAGGAATTGTATTTAATTTATTTATTGATAGTGTAGTGTTAGGTTTAATTGTAGGTAATTGTAGGTATTTTATTTAATTAATTTATTGATAGTGTAGTGTTAGGTTTAATTGTAGGTAATTGTAGGTATTTTATTTAATTTATTGATAGTGTAGTGTTAGGTTTAATTGTAACTTAGGTTAGGATTTATTTTACAGGTAAATTTGTAATTATTTTAACTAGGTAGCTATTAAATAGTTCTTAACTATTTAATAGCTATTGTACCTGGTTAAAATAAATACAAAGTTACCTGTAAAATAAATATAAATCCTAAAATAGCTATAATATAATTATAATTTATATTGTAGCTATATTAGGATTTATTTTACAGGTAAGTATTTAGCTTTAAATAGGAATAATTTATTTAATAAGAGTTAATTAATTTCGTTAGATTTAAATTATATTTAAGTTAGGGGGGTGTTAGTGTTAGACTTAGCTTTAGGGGTGAGCTCCGGTCGGCAGATTAGGGGTTAATGCTTGAAGTTAGGTGTCGGCGATGTTAGGGAGGGCAGATTAGGGGTTAATACTATTTATTATAGGGTTAGTGAGGCGGATTAGGGGTTAATAACTTTATTATAATAGCGGTGCGGTCCAGTCGGCAGATTAGGGGTTAATAAGTGTAGGCAGGTGGAGGCGACGTTGAGGGCGGCAGAATAGGGGTTAATAAATATAATATAGGGGTCGGCGGTGTTAGGGGCAGCAGATTAGGGGTACATAGCTATAATGTAGGTGGCGGCGATTTGCGGTCGGCAGATTAGGGGTTAATTATTGTAGGTAGCTGGCGGTGACGTTGTGGGGGGCAGGTTAGGGGTTAATAAATATAATACAGGGGTTGGCGGTGTTAGGGGCAGCAGATTAGGGGTACATAAGTATAACGTAGGTGGCGGTCGGCAGATTAGGGGTTAAAAAAATGTAATCGAGTGGTGACGATGTGGGGGGACCTCGGTTTAGGGGTACATAGGTAATTTATGGGTGTTAGTGTACTTTAGAGCACAGTAGTTAAGAGCTTTATGAACCGGCGTTAGCCCAGAAAGCTCTTAACTCCTGACTTTTTTCTGCAGCTGGAGTTTTGTCGTTAGAATTGTAACGCTCACTTCAGACACGACTCTAAATACCGGAGTTAGAAAGATCCCATTGAAAAGATAGGATACGCAAATGACGTAAGGGGATCTGCGGTATGGAAAAGTCGCGACTGAAAAGTGAGCGTTAGACCCTTTTTTGAGTGACTCCAAATACCGGCGGTAGCCTAAAACCAGCGTTAGGAGCCTCTAACGCTGGTTTTCACGGCTACCGCCAAACTCCAAATCTAGGCCTAAGGTAGCTCTGGAGAAGCAATGCACTCCTGGGAGCAAGCTGCTGATTGGTTGTGCAGGTATATGCATCTTGTCAATGGCTCACCCAATGTGTTCAGCTAGCTCCTAGAAGCACTGCTGGACCTTCACTAAATTAAACCAAGAGAATGAAGCAAATTAGATAATAGAATTTATTCTATATTGAATACTATTGGATGCTCTATCTGGATCATAAAAGAAACATTCTTCTAGAAAAAGTTATCAGGAATACATGTTTTTGTGCATACTGTATTTCAACACTGTACCTGGTCAAAGAGCCAACCCTTGCACAGTAACAGTTATACCTTAAAGGGACAGTCTACACCTTAGTCATATTAAAGTCTTACCTTAGATTAAGATGCAAATACCCTTCTGCACACTTTTCTATATCATGCGCAGGAACTGTAAAAACTTTTTTAAATCAACATTGTTTCTGGCCACTTTGAAATGGCTTCCAAGCTCCGCCCACTGATGATATTACGATCTGGGCTACAGTAAAGGCACACTAGTTAGAAAAGGCACACTAGTTGGATTTAACAGACTGTCAATGCTATTCAGCAGTATGCATAGATGCAGCTCAGATTGTGATGTCATCAGTAGGTGGAGCTTGGCAGCTATTTCAAAGTAGCCATAACAATATTCATTTTAAAATAACTTTTTTACTGTTCCTGCTGCATAATATAAAAATGGTGCAGGAGGATATGTGCAGCTTAATCTAAGTTAAGACTTAAAGATGATTAAAGTGTAGACTGTTAATTTAAACATTATATTGCAAAAATGCTTCTATCTGTAATTAAAATGCATTCATGTGCATTTCTGTTTTGATTTTTTATCCCCAAATAATATTTTTTTGCAGAAAGTTTATGAGAGGTGATAGGACCTACTCCTATTTTGAATACACTTAAAGCACTCTGGGGTTTATAAAGAGAACATACAACACACTTAGGTACCTACTTAACAGTATATGCAAATTGACCAGTTGCATTAATAGTCTGAAATGTCTGCCGCAGTTAAGCAGTAAGCTGGTTTGAAGCAGTAGCTTATATACCAGGTATAAACCTGAAATTATGGCATTCAGTGTTCTCCAGTAAATATTGAGATAAGACCCATGTAATGGTACTCTTCACCATAGGTACCTTTTTACAAAAAAGATTAGTGCTAGTATAGCAAGGTTAATCCAGTTTCTTATGTCAGGATCTAATAGCAGATGCAACCACGGTACTTATAAAGAGGTTTATCAGATGTTCTTACACCGTAGTGTAGATAGTCTAAAGTGCTGGCCATGTACACTAAACCAGTGTAATATAATCACTTGTATCTTAAATGTATCCTATAATGCGCATAGTCCACTAATAGTTGTCACCAAACCAATTTTATGTAGTTGGTGTTGTATGTTAAATGTAAATCCACAGTATAACACCGCCAGTTATACAAATATGTATGGTAATAGTATCTCATATATCTGGCGTTGGCAAAATAACTGGAGACTAACTATAATAAATGCTTAATGACCCCTGGTAGTAATCTTATGTGGTCCAGCTATATTATCTGTCACCAATTGGGTAGTGGTTTGGCTGGCGTTGTCCTGGACTCTTATTGATGCATACCTACCTGGGTAATAAGTATAGTTGCGGTAATAGAAAAGACAAAAGTCTCACTGCATTTGCGTTTGCCTCATGTTTGTGAACGCTCAGAATATACCAAGTTACCAATGCTTACGCTAAGTTGTGTATACAGGAGATATATACAAAATATGTTAGTATTCAAATACTAGATCCTCTTGCTGCAAGTCTGTTGCAATTCGTAATGGAGAAACACAAAGTATAGGTCAAAATTTCAAACCAGTTTAATTCTTAACCCTTTAAGGACACAGCTTTCAGTTTGCTCAATTGTTTTATGACAGAAAATTCTGTCATATGTCCTTAAGAGGTTAATATATTCATAGACTAGACACTCCGGCTATGAGGAATGCATTAAAGTTAGGTATCCTAAGGCAAGCTAAAATACAGGAGCTCCTAGGACTCCACACCAGTACCCTAACGTCTCTAACATGTTTCGCCTGAACGGCTTTGTCAAATATTGTTTCCTAATTGGAAGAGATTAAGGTAAGGTTTAAGGAACCCTCAATCTGCTGTTCTCCCCTTCTTTTGAGTTGTTGTCACCATATTTGCCCATCCACCAGATGTCCCCAAAGCACACATTTACAATTACACTTCTTCCCAGAGCTACAAAAAAACTACGGTACACATTCTTATTTCTGATTTTTCTTGGAGTCACAAAAACTAGTGCAGAGGGCCACATGTGACCTTTGGACCATGAGTTGGCCATGCCTGTTTTAAACTATGAAACTTGTACACAACTTAAAAACGGACTTCACAATGATCAAGTGAAAAAGACTGCATTCAAGCGCATTAGTTCCAGTATCAACAATTGTGAGTCAATTGTCCATCTTGGTTTTTCTGTGTTTTTTTTTTTTTTTGCTTTGGCCATTTTTTGCTTTCCATGCCAGTTTTTAACCACTTAAGGTCATTATAAAATTCACTGGGCTTTAACACCTTCAGGACGGCATGGAACTTCCTACCTTTTTTTGGCATCCTGCACCCTTCTGCTTTGAAGTTCAAGATTCACTGGGAGGAACGTGCCGAGTATCAGATCCCTACGTTGGAATTACGCGATTGCATCAGATATCCTTTTTTCCTTGTAATATTTACGTCAGAACTTTGTTATGATCATTAACACTTGCCCCCGTCATGAAGGGGTTAACTAGATTTTTCTGTTATATTGTATACATAATTCAGAATAAAACATTTTAATTTTTACGTGGTCAAAAAGGGATTTATTACATACATTTTTCATTATACTAAAAGGAAAATAAAATGTCTGCCAAATCTCTCAAGTATATTCCATGCTACATATCTATCAAGCCAATACTTGCCATCGTATTTTCACAAAAACATGATGCAGAAATGTGCTCTGGTACATTTTCCTGTTTCCCAAGCACCTCAATCTTCCTTCCCCTGTTGTTAGTAAACACACTTCCCATGTTTGTAAATCAGAGATCAAAATTTGTACATGAAAGCAAAAAAGAGATTTGGAAACAAGAGGTAGGTGTATATAATCATTCTTTAAAAATAGCTTATGAAATAATTTTCCATAAAATTTGTAGAAAATAAAAAAACTAAAGAATTAAATTATAGCTTCATAAGAACATCTGAAAAGCTTCAAAAGCTTGTTTTTCTGTTACATTATTTTAAACTGGAAAAGCTACAGTCAAATTAACTATTGTATTGTGGGAGTGATACTTTAAAATCTAGCATGAAGACCTGAAACTTAGCTATATGAATATAATTTGCAATAGCTCATAAAATAAATACAATTCCTTTTCAATGATCCTTAATTGTTGAGACTGTTGATGCGAACAGTCAAAATTATGTTGTGCCACCCCCTTCCCAAATATAAAAACATTGACAAATAATAAACATATTATAATAAAAATTATTACAGGAGAAGCGACTGGCCCCCCTTGTTAGTAAGTCAGTGCGCCCCTGATTGCCGCCCCTGGTTATGTTTATTGAATATTAACAGCATGATTATTAAAGCTTTGTCTTTTGCCCTTATGACAGATGAGGCATTGCCTCACCTACCTCCCTCGACTGCACATTCCTGCTGTTAAAATATGTTTACAATAAAAACTACTAAAAATTATATTCTTATGTTTTGTTTATTTAAAAATTACCACCAATTCGAGATATAACTTTGTAAGATTTACATTATTTTATTTTCATAACCTGCATTGTATATTTTTATTTCAATAAAGCTGGTTGAAAAAAAAATTCTTATACTGAGACTTTATTATACTCCTATTAAAATATGACAGAGCCTGCTATCTTGTAATTTGAGAGATGGTCCGGTTTGTAAGTTCTGTCCAGCTGTTCCAGCCTAATATTATTATGTTTCATTTTTCACTAGAAAAAGTTTGCATAAAGGGACAGTGTACAGTGATTTTTTTTTCTCCCCATTAAAGCGACAGTAAACACCTCGTAATAACATGGTGTTTATTTTCTGTTGCTAAAGGATCACATATCCATATCAGCCAAGTGTAAACATTTTACAACAAATTAACATCTATTTTACTGCAATAATTTTTTAATAACCAAATGCCATCCACTATCCTCCTTATATAGAGAAGCCAATTTGGGCATCAGTCTGCAGACAGCAAAGCTAACCGCTGTCATAATGTTAGTAAAAAATGCATTGTTTTACAGTTGCTATAAGCTAAGGACAGATATGTAGCATTATACGCCTTAAAAAGACAGCAGGGTGCATTTCATGTTCTGTGAAATAGAAAATCCTCAATTTTCAGAGCTAAATTACATGAAAAGTGGGCAAAATAAATAATGAAAGTTTATTAGAAAGTTGTTTCATTATGCATAACTAAACATTTTACATACAAAACTCACAAAGTATTCACAGTCCCTTTAATGTATCCCCAATGATCAATTGTACCTGCTGGATTATAATTAAATTGTCTATAAATTAAACTTTTTCCTTTTATTTTACCTGTTAAATCCCCACCTATACTATAACTTTCAATACATGAGAACAGGTTTTAGAAAAGTTATGCATACAAGGAAGTCACACTACCAGTGGGGAGTGGGACATAGATAATAAAATATTAATTTTCCATTGTTCTCTCTAAGGGCCTGATGGTCTAAAAAGTGATCCTTTCTCAAAAGAGAATATCCAAGAATTCTCATCAGTACTGTGAAGTCCATTTAAAAATGTTTAAAAAGGCAAATTTTAGTTTGAGAACGGTTTATCTCTCTATGCATGGTTCTGAATGTGAAGGAGGGAGATATACATTACAATATAATGATTTTGTGTCAATATAAAGAAAGATGAGCTAATCAGGTCTGCTATCCCTGCAAGCTCAGCACTTCTGATTGGGTTGTGGTTTCATTTAGAAGAAACATCAATTTAATATACAAAAGTTTACAGTATACTGCCTCTATATTCTCTTGAAAATAAATGCCCAAACCTTACTCAATGTACAGGCTCCTGCCACTGGACTATCCAGACCTGCTCTATTATCACCTAATCTACACCCACTGGACATCCTATCCCCACCCTCAGGCCATTCAGACTCTACATTGACTCCCAGTTTCTGGGTTATTACTTCCAAATGGCATGAATAAGGGATAGCATCCCGAAACGTTGCCGCTTTGTTTGTCTACTGATATTTAAATAAATACTTTTTTGCTGTCACTTCCACTGTGCGGTTTTGATAAATTGTTCTGGGGTCTGTGGTAGTGGCCCTGAAGTGATGTACATTCTCTTTTGAGTGCTGGGATTCTTTGGACTTTTAGGAAAGTATTATGTATCAGCATATGATATCTAAATATGGTGTTTTTCCTTTGTGCCTCCTGCATTGTAGTGAAGCAGCAGCAATTTCTGCCTTATACAAAATAGAAATGATCATCAATTAATCCAGGAGCATACAGTGTATGAAAATAAAACTTAGTGGTAATTGTTAAGTGTATAAAAACAAGAAGATTGGTTTAACAGAGCCAACAACAGACTATTCACATATTGAAACTATCCTATGTGTATCATGCTCATACTGCTTGCTGCACTTTGTCACATTTATAAAATGTGTCATATCTGCCAGACTTGTTTTCTTTGGGATTTGACAAAATAGGAACATTTTGGTCATCTGACATTAGCACCTATACTGTGTGTGACCTGTATTTGCTTTAAACCTGATTCTGCAGTGACAGCACTAAGCAGAGTTAAAGGGTCAATTAAATTAATTTGCCATTTTTACATATGTATAATATATCATCAGCAGGTAAAGGGACAGTAAACATCTTGTAATTACAACTTTTTTGCAGTTTTGCAATCAAGAAACAGTGGGTGAGCTTGAAAATGTTTTGAATGCATTATTGTCTTGTTTGCTGCAAATGTTTTATTAATAGTTAAACTCCACCCACCACATTACTAATTTAGAGGAGCTATTCAGGACTTGTTACTGGAGGAGACAAGGCTAGCCACTGTCATTATGTTAGCAAACTCTACATTATGTTGCAGTATCTAAGCATCTCTGCTGAAGCCAATCAGGGACACATATGTGGCAGGGTTGGCCATGTAACGACTGTCATGTGCTTGATCACTTCTAAGAATTGGAAAGCTCTCAATTTTCAGATTAAAATTATATATATTGCAAAGTGGTTGTTTTGTGTGTATTTTTACTACACATACATTTAAAAATTAGTTCACTGTTTCCAAAATATCTGCTTACAAAATAATTGTTTTAAGACATTTAACAGTGTCTTTTTGATATCATAATTTGTATTGTTTAGTTGATCATTGGCCTTAGATAACCCTCGTGTAGCTATATTAGTATCTATATTATGATATTTGCCAATTAAAGGCAGATATAAATGACCTATTGCACTCATTAAGCAATCACCCTGTAGAAATATGTAGAATGTTGTAAGGTTTTACTTTCCTTATAATCTACTTCAGCCTCTGTGGGAACAGTGAAAAAAAAGTTTTCTAAGTTAAATTACAGGAAACGTGGACAAAATAAATAATAGAGATGCAAAACAAAAGTATTTTACTATGCATAATAAAACATTTACATGGTAAAATCCCTGATAAAACAGCACATATGTTTTTGATTGGGTTTAACATGAGTACAGTGACACATTTGATGACCTCTTGTGATCTAGAGATGAATTCAGAATTACAGTAAAGGAGAACAGAACTTTTATAACTGGCAAAAGCTAAATTCTCATGAAGATCAGAAGTATAAAACTTTACAGATTAAGCAAAATAATTAGTAGCACATTTACACATCCAGATAAGTCATAGGACCTGTTTTCCCATAGAAACTCTCAGCATAAAGCAATTCAATGACAGCAGGGGATTCTGGGTAAATACATGCAAACAATATCCATGGCTCACTTTTTTTTTTTTTTTGCTTTTTAATCCCCTTCTGGCACAGGTTTCCTTCTATAAGTGCAACAGTAAACAGTTTAAAAGTGCAGTATAGGGCACAAGTGACATAGTAAATGAAGACATACAAATCATGTTTATTACTAGTTTTCTATTAAATGTATATATAATTATGCATCTTTCTATGTATACAAACTCAAAACAGTGTACTAGAAACCATTCAAATGAAGGTTACCAAATTGTACATGGTCTAAGAAATAAAACTTACAAGGAAATACTTTGTGACCGTAATAAGTAGGTCAGAGGAGAAAAGAAGTGATACAGCTGTATTCCCTCAGCAGGAAAAAAAAACTTTTAATCAGCTACTGCACCCCGGGATACCTCCTGGTGCCCTGTTAGGCCAATCCAGCCTTGATGAAAGCTATGTCTTACAGCCCAGATCTTCATGCATTTTCAGGGAGCCAATTGTCTTATAGTGGGCCTGATTATCAAGTTTGCAGCATGTAAGGGATGGGAAAATTTTCATGGTTCCATGCACAAATAATTAATCAATTATCAATGTATTAGCAGCTTTGCTTGTTAGAGAAAATATAAATACAGTATGCATACATATATATCACATATATAGCACTTATATGTCTTTAAGAAAAAAGTTGTACTATTTCACTCTCTTCTGCTCATATTGTCTTATTCTCAGACAGTGTGCTTATCTAGAAAGGGAGGGGAGGCCCAATCCAATGGAAGCACGGGTGTGAGAATATTTCCTTATTTTGAGAACACCTTTAAAGTTAACTAACACAATTGCTATGAAATATAATTGAAATAACATATATACATGCCTGCTACACTATCTGTTTTAACTATTAGGCTTGCGGGGGGGGGGCGATTAGCTTGGAGGGAGTGATTGAATGAGATGTTTCTGGGTGACATCAGAAAGAGAGAAACACCTGTCATAATTGTTGCGTTTTGATGCAATGATACTGCGTGGTGATGCTATACCTGGTCGTAGCCATTATTCTACCCACTCTTGTATGCTGATATTTATGCCTTAATCGAAATCCGAAGATAAGTAACGTTTATAGTTTAATCATCACCTTGCTTATAAGCTTATTACTGATTTATATGATTGCAATAAGTTCATAATAAACACTGCTATTATTATACTGCATTTTTGTGGTGAGTTCCATTTTTTCCGTGAGAGTGCACCCCAGTGTCAGGCCATACATATAGAAAACCCAGAACCCTGCATAGCAAGATAAACGATGTTCAAGCTAAAATTTGCCTTTCTAAAATTCTTTGAGGGACCTTGTAGTTCTAACTTCTTAGATAATCTCACCAGAGAGGAAAAATTTAGAGAGCTGGGCACCGTGTTTTATTTTCACAACCCTCTAAACCAATTAGAAACTTGTCTTTCATTCCATTTTGTTTATCTTATTCAGGTGAAGCATTATTATTATTATTATCGGTTATTTGTTGAGCGCCAACAGTTTCCGCAGCGCTCTGCATCTTACTTATCCATCCAATGAAGTTTTCAGCTACCAGTAATCCTCCTGGGAGCCACTTATGATGTAATTGACCACAGCACTGATAACATTATAAGGGACTCCATTAGGGCCGAACTGGAGATAAACAGCCCTTGAAAATTTTCAAGACCAGACCTATTTTCCATTGAGTTCATAGAAAGCACACACATATTTATCTCTGAGAGACAACATCCCCCAATATTTTTATCAGAATTAATTTATATTAGTTTGTAATAAAAAAATAGGCCAGATATTTGATTTATAAGGAAATATTTTGTGACCTTAAAGGGACATGAAACCCAAAAATTTTCTTTCATGGTTTAGAAAGAGCATGCAATTTTAAACAACTTTCTAATTTACTTCTATTATATAATTTGTTTTATTTTCTTGATATGCTTTGCTGAAAAGCATATCTAGATAGGCTCAGTAGCTGCTGATTGGTTGCTGCACACAGATGCCTCATGTGATTGGCTCACCCATGTGCATTGTTATTCCTTCAACAAAGGATATCTAAAAAATGAAACAAAATGTATAATAGAAGTAAATTGTAATGTTGTTTAAAATTGTATTCTCTATCTGAATCATGAAAGGAAATGTTTGGGTTTAGTGTCCCTTTAATACATATAGCTCCAGAGTAAAAAAGAAGAGAGATGATACAGCTGCATTACCTCACCAAGAGCACCACCCACATAATTTGTAGTTGGCCAGCCCAAGCTGCTACGGCCCAAAGGGAAATTTCCTTACTTCCATACAAGAAACTGCACTTTTTTCTTTTCTTTTTTTAATAAAAAGTATTTGTCGAATTCCTTTTTATGTAAAGGGACATAAAAAACCCCAAAATAATTCTTTCTTGGTTCAGATAAAACATAACATCTTAAAAACATTTCATTTTACTTCTATTATCACATTTTATTTGTTTGCTTGTTATCTTTTGTTAAAAAGCAGGAAGGTGAGTTCAGGAGTGTGCACGTGTCTGCAGCACTATATCTGGCAGCAGTTTTGCAACAATGTTGTTACATTAGATAGATAGCAGCACTATTTCCTAACATGTAATGCCCCAGATGCGCACACTAATGATCTAAATATCTCTTCAACAAAGAATAACTTGAAAACAAATCAAATTTGGTAATATAAGTAAATTAGAAACGTATTTAAAATTATATTCTCTATCTGAATTATGAAAGAAAAAATTGGGGTATCATATCCCTTTAATTCATGTCATCAAATAAAATATGGCAAACCTATTTGGGGCGAGGAAACTCTAGGAGATCCCTGAATACGAATGACGGGGTAAAAAATATATACTAAAAAAATATTATTATTATTATTATTAGTATTAGTATTATTAATTGATTTAAATATGTATTTTTTTAAAGTTATATTTGAAATTTTATAGAGAGCCAATAAAAAGATACATTAATAAGTTTGTATTTATTTTATTTAATAATTAAAATAAAAAACATGGGATTGATTCCATTCCTTTAGGGGAAAAACAAAAAACAAAAAGGTAAAACTACGAAAATCCCAATAGATTTCAATGGTGATTGTTTGTAGAAAGTTATTACTTTTTTTTCAAAATAATTGTGATTGATGTCTTAAAGGGACAGTCAACACCAGAATTTTTTTTTTTTTTTTAAAGATAGATAATGCCTTTATTACCCATTCCCCAGTTTTGCATAACCAACACAGTTATAATAATATACTTTTTACCTCTGAAATTACCTTGTATCTAAGCCTCTGCAGACTGCCCCCTTATTTGAGTTCTTTGGATAGACTTGCATTTTAGCCAATCAGTGCTCACTCCTTGGTAAATTCACGTGCGTGAGCTCAATTTTATCTATATGAAACACATGAACTAACACCCCTTAATGGTCAAAATGCATTCAAATTAGAGGCGGCCTTCAAGGTGTAAGAAATAAGCATATGAACCTCCTAGGTTTAGCTTTCAACTAAGAATACCAAGAGAACAAAGCAAAATTGGTGATAAAAGTAAATTAGAATGTTGTTTAAAATTATATGCCCTATTTGAATCCTGAAAGTTTTTTTTTTGGACTTGACTGTCCTTTTAATTGCTAAATAATGGAAAATATTTAAATGATAATAAAATACATATGATTGCATTATAATCAATCCAAATCAATTTTTGTTCTGGGGAAAAAAAAGGTGCCAGCCCCTCAAGACACGTTTCATTCTATTTAGCAAGGCTTCCTTAACAAAACAGAGTTGCAAATATTTTACAATCAAACATATTTACATAAACCATTTTGCAAACGTGTTTCAGTTGTAATTTTTGTTTTTAACACATTGCTAGTGCCTTGCGTTTGATGTGTGATATATAGGCCTCGAATAATCATATACATTTATTAGATATTAAAAATATAAATTGCAATTACAGAAAAGGGCTAAAAGATATCTTTTGAGTAACCAGGGACCAAACTATAGAAACCTCAGTGGATCCCCATCCTGCTCTGCAGTGACTACAGTGATTAGTGACATCACTACAGGGGTGGCCTGGTGAGGTCTGGGCTCCACCTGCATCATGCCTGGCCCATTTCTGGACCACTATATGGCAGCAGTTTTGCAAGAATGTTATCCATTTTCAAGAGCACTAGTTCCTGCCATGTAGTGTTCCAGATGCCTACTTAGGTATCTCTTCATCACAGAATATAATGGGAACAAAGCAAATTTGTTAATAGAAGAAAATATTTTTTATTTTATTTTTTAAATGCTCTGGGGCCTATTTATTAATGTGCGAGCAGACATGATACAATTGTAGCGTATTATGTCCGCCACACACATATGCTGTCAGCATTTATCATTACACAAGCAGTTCTTGTGAACTGCTTGTGCAATGCCGCCCCCTTCAGATTTGCAGCTAATCGTCCACTAGCAGGGGGTGTCAATCAGCCCGATCATATAGGATCGGGTGGATTGATGTCTGCGGCCTCAGAGCAGGCAGACAAGTTATGGCGCCTGAAGGCTTGCACGGGAGCAAGAGTCATTCGGCCCTTGTTAAATGTACCCCTCTGTTACTCACAAAATAACATTTTTGGCTTTCATATCCCTTTAAGGGAACTGTATGGATTTGCCTTTACAATATGGTGTCAGGGATTCCAAGATGGCCGTCACAGTTTTGCTGTACAAAAAAAAAAAAAAACATGTTTTGTGCCAAGGGGAGCACCAAGTATAGCTATTAGTGCTGAAAAAGGGAGAACACCTGAATGCTAAGAAATCCCTTTTTTATTGAAAATGTGTACTAAAACAATGCAATAAGTAAAGGCAGTACTTAGCCTTGAGTAGTTAATTGCTTGTTAATTGTTAAAGATGGCATACACTGGCGGGAAGACAGATCACTGTAATCACACACAGGAGGAACTCCATCTTATCAGGCGACAAAACACTGTGGAAGATGTTACAGCAAAGTCTCCTCTCAACAGGGCCGGACTGGGAATAAAAAGCAGCCCTGGAAAAATATGAAGACCAGCACTATTTTCTGTTGAGTCAGTAGAATGCACATGGCCCCTTTTTCTCAAATTAGATTACTGAGATACTACTTCCCCAATGTTTTTCAGAATTAATTTATATTACTTTGCATTAAATAAAAATGCCAAAGGCATATTTTATAGGCACCCTATAAACCAATTGCATCCATCAATCACCCCTTTAAATTGTAGCTTTCCAGCCCCAGGTTCTGCAGCCCACCGGGAAATCTCCTGGTATCCTCGTAGGCCAATCCGGCCCTGCCTCTCAACAGCTGCTTTTTCAATTGTTGGTTCTGCTTGGGAGCTACTCTAAGAAGGCAAGTTTCTGTGTTCATCTAAAGTAAATGTTCGTTTCATTTGCATACAGGTTTCATCAATCTGCACTTAAAATGTCTTGTACACAACCCATCAGCATCTAGACTATGTCAATCTAGTTTTTAGTCTGCTCTCAGTTCTGAACTAATCCACTGCTTCTCGCTTCAGTTCTTAATCTAACTAACACTCTCTCAGAGGCGCAACTAGAAACCACAGGGCCCAGGTGCAAGAATCTAAGAAGGGCCCCCACTCCCCCCACCCCAAAAGGTGAATTTGATACATATCTTTTTTTTTTTTTTTTTAAACATTTAAAACAGAAAAAAATGTGAATCAGACTACATGTCTGCAAAAGGAGGTGCCCTTTGCCCACAGTCTGTGAGATGGTCTGACCCCCTATTACTGTATATAGTGACAATGTTTAGCCCACCAGTACTGTATATAGTGAGTCAGTGACACAGTCTGTAATCTGCCGGTGAGATGGCTGGCCTGACCCTACCTGCCCCAGTACTTTATAAAGTGACCACAGTAGTCTGTGACATGGTCCAGCCTCCCCGTACTGTATATAGTGGTACTGTATAGTGACACTGTTTACCCCCGCCCCCCATGCTGTAGTAACAAGGCCTGTAATTTGCTGGTTCCACAAACATACACACACATACACATACATGCATAAATACACACACAGTCACATACACACACACACACACACACACATAAACACCAATGGGTAAAACAGAAAGACTAACCCCTGTAGTCAGAGACACTAGTGAAGCATAACATCACACTTACATAATATCAGTGCAGGCAGTGGCAGGTCAACGTTTTTTCGCCCCTGCACTCTCTCTTTTCTTGCTTCAGTTCTGTGTGACTGTAAAAAAATAAAATAAAATGTATCCTTTCACCCAACAGCATTGCTCTCTGCAACGTCCAAAAAACAACAACAATAGTCTTAATAAGGGTTAGTTATTATGCTATGTTCTGTATTACAACTTACTGCACTAAATATCTTCTCAAGGCCACAGTGTATGTTTTTTACTGAATGTGAAACAAAAGAACAACCTGTTAATATGTTTAACTCTTTGATTAATTATTTGTGCGTGGAACCATTCCCTTACAACATGCCACCATTTTTGTACAGGAAGTGTGTGCAAGTGCATGATAGAGGCAGGACTCATAATAAATAAAAAAACAAAGTCTCCTTTTCTCTTATCAAGCATCTGCTAATTGAAAACAGCCAGAAATTGCGCTGCTGAAATGGTCTTTTCCCTAGGATCCGGTAACGACTAATTACGTCCTGGTAATATATTTTTATAGTTCTTTATATTTATTTTACCTTTGTAACAATACGATCATTTGTATGTAATTCCCAAAAAAATCTATACTTAAAATATTACATTATTAAAATGTTGTCTTGCATGTTTTACAATATTGTGAAAGATTATATACAGTATAAATTGTTTTAATAGCAGCTAAAGGAATTTGTTTATTAGATGCAGCAGAACATCCTGAAACCAGTAAGGCAAATTTTTTACATTCTTCAGATTTTGTTTTATGTTTTTCTGCAGTACAGTTTTACCGAAATATAAACATTTATAGATTATATTAAAATAGAAATATATACTGCACAAACAATATGCTACTTGGCTTTAGAGAAATATGTTGTTTGGATTTTTTTTTCCGTGGAAGTCAAATTAAAACTTTTAGGATTCAGATAGAGCATAAAATTTATATAAAAACTTTTCTCAATTTATCTCTAGTTATTAAATGCTACCTTTTTTTCTCTCATCTTTGTTTAAATTCCTGTCTTTTACACATACTGAGGTAGGTCTAGGAGTGTGCATGTCTTAAGTATTTTATTTATATCATTGTTACAAACATTGTGGCAAATATTGCTGCTATACTCCTGGGCCTTACTCAGTATGTAAGTTAAAAGGGACATAAACATTTAAATTGTTCTTTCATGATTCAGATAGAGCATGCAGTTTTTAAAATGTTTCCACTTTATTCTATCATTACATTTACTTCCTGGTATCCTTTGTTGAAAAGCAGATTGGTAGGTTCAGGAGTGTACAAGTGTCTAGAGCACTATATGACAGGAGTTTTGCAAGAAATTTGCAGTAGTTCTAGACTGCAGCTGTGTTTACTGCCATATAGCAGACATGACAGTACCAACTTACCTTGGTATGGTGTTTTAAAAAAAATAAAAATGCAAGATAAATAAATTGGAAAAATAATGTTGTTGATGTTTTTTTTTAATTGTAGGGTCTGTCTGGATAATGGATTTTACGTCTGTTTAAGTTTCAACAAAGGATTATTTTGGGGGGTTTATTGTTTTGTTTTAACCCCTTTACACTAGGATCAAAGTGTTAACATAGGAAAGACGTTAACGGTGTGAAGGGGTTAATTGAAAACTTTGCTTGAATCTTGAAAGTTTACAAACCTCTATGTCCCATTTAACCCATTTATAGCTGATTAGAGGTTTACACCATATTTTACACTTGTTTGTCTGACAATCTCAGTGCTGCATCATTTCACACTACTGTGCTAGAGTTGTTGTTCACATACTCTGTGATGGTATTTTCTTTAAAAAAAAAAACAACTAATATTAAATGAAAATTGGAGACGAGTTATGCTGAACAACTGACAATATTTTTTGCAAGCTTGTAAAATGAAACTAGGAGCCGGTGTTCCGAGAAAACAGCGAACCCGAGAAATTAGCGAACCATGTCACATCCTGTGACATGCATCAGCACCTTCATAAAGTTTGACCATAATGTACATGCGTGCCAGCGTAATGGCATTCCTGGCTGCACATGTCACTGCTTCAATTTTCAATTCCTCAAGACCAGTATTAAAACAAGCAGTATATAACTGGATGTTAAAAATTCACCTAAACAGGGACTGTTCTATGGTGGTGGCCCTATGTATTATAATCACCTTTGTTAGCCTTAATCAGCTGAGGTAGCACTTCTTGTAACAACAGAGGAAAGTGAAATTGTGAGGGAACAAACTATACAGATATTGCATCATACGAATAATATGCACAATCATTTGTATCTGAATAATATGCACACTGCCTCTGTTGTGTATATAGTATTCATGGTCATTTGATTGGGGTCTCACTGAGAAGGCTAACAAAGGTGATTATAATACAATACAAGAACCCAATGAACAATTTAATTGGCGTAATGCATTAAGAAACAAATCCAAATATTATCCAACAGGCAGCAATACCCTAAGTATAGAGGTATTTAACCAAATAGTATGTAATACTATCAATGAATTGGACATTCAACCATCTTCAAAAAATCTATCGAGAAAAGAAAGAGAAGCCTTAAAGAAGAAGTAATACTGGGATGATGTCATCATTAGAAATGCAGTCAAAGGTGGCAACATAGTCATCTGGTCACAAGAAATGTGTCACACCGCTCCGTCTCGACAGCGACTCTACACCCTCCTACCATGGCCGTTGCCATGGTTGCGGCGGTTGTTGTGGCAATGACATCATCGCAAGCCTCTTCTAGCCTCTGATGCCGCTCTCCTGTTTGCTGTTCTTGGTGCGAACCTACGCCTATGTAAGTACCTCTCACTTTATTCACTTTGCCCAAGTATAGGTGTTACTGTGTGTGCTCCTGGGTGTTTATATTACTAATTTGAACTGCCTTATCGTTACTGAACTCTGCCTGTCTCAAGACTACTCTATTGGTTAAGCCCTGAACTGCTGATTGCCTTATTATTACTGAACTCTGCCTGTCTCAAGACTACTCTACTGATTAACCCCTGAACTGCTGATTGTCTTTTTGTTGCTAAACTCTGCCTGTCCAAAGACTACTCAGCTGATTAATCCCTGAATTGCTGACTGCCTTATTGTTGCTGAACTCGGCCTGTCCCAGACATCTCTACTGTTTAACCCCTGTGTTGCTGTTATTCTGGATTGCCTTGTTGTTGCCGAATTCTGCTCACCTGACTACTCTCCAGTTATCCTAGGTAGTGCTGTGAAGGATTGCCCTCTCTACTGTGAGTACTGCTTACCTCATTTACTTACCTGTTCTCATTTACTTAACCTTCCACATGATGCCGGGATAAGAAGACTACTGGCCAAGTTTGGTATGATAGGGAAATATCCAAAGAGCATTACAAAATGTACTTAAAAGAAGTCAACTCACAATTCAGAGATACATCATGCTATAAAGTATTAAAAAAGTATTAAAGTATTCATTCCCAAAGTCCACAAAAACAGTAAACAACCTCCTGGTCGACCAATTGTGTCAGGGAACGAAAGTCTAACAGAGAGCAAGGCAGTACATTGATTTAAGGCTAAGACAATTTGTAACGCAACTCTCATCTTATGTAAGAGACACAATGGAGATTGTACAGCTAATTCAAGATGTAAACATCTCTAATACTACTTGGCTTGTAGCAGCAGATGTAGAATCACTGCATACAAGCATTAATAACAACATGGGAATAAAGTATTCATTCCCAAAGTCCAGAACTGGTAATTTTCTTGAAAATATTAAACAACAATAATTTGAACATTTAACGTATCACAAAAACGTAACCAATATTTCATTTCTAGACTTGCATATTCATAAAGAAGCTGATAGGTCATTGAGTTCAGATCTGTTTAGAAAAGATACAGCCACCATCAACATTCTCCATTCCACAAGTGCCCATGCTGGTTATAAATTCAGTTTCTGATTAATGTGGACATAATATTAATAAAATCTACTTGAAGCAAAGTATATCACAAAATACAAATAAGAATGTTTCTGTAGTAACAACAACATTATATACTCCAATGTTGATTTGCTATATATAAAAAATACCAATTGTTATATAATGTTTGCACAATCAATACCTAAATACAAACATTTTTTTATACTTCATGACTGAAAGTCCCCTTTATTTGTTGCACTGGTAAATCCCAGCGTTTTACAAACGCTAGGATTTACCATCACATTAACTGCATTGAGCTGTGAATGTTAATCTGAAAACAAGGTTTTCATGCCCTGACTCTTGATAATTCCATTATCACCTTTACATTCCATAATGACATCAGAGTAGTAGGCAGTCCATCATAAACACAGGTTAAAAATGATAAGAAGCAGACACTCTACATAAAATCCTTTGCATTGCACATGTTTTACTATGCACAGAAATGAGTTGTAAAAGTACTTTCAGTCTGAGCTCTAATATATAACTATTAAAATAAAACCTGTAAATAATAACTGCCTTACTTGAATCTAGACATTTCATTCAGCAGCACAGTGCTCTTTTCCCTGAGCTATTTAACAACAGCAAATGTTTCTGCAGTTTTCCATTTTATAATGTATCCCATTTTGAGAAAGTGAATGTTTTTATGTGTGTGTTTTGCTTATTGTGAAAGACATTTTACGTTATATATTAATAGGAACTGACTTGCTGAGTTTACATTTATCAAAATAACAATTTCAAACTAGAGGGCTATAGATCACAATTAAAGGGACGCTCAAGTCAACATTAAACGTTCATGATTCAGATAGAGCATGCAATTTTAAACAACTTTCCAATTAACTTCCATTAACAAACTGTGCACAGGGACATAAAACCCCATTTTTTTTCTTTCATGATTTAGATAGAACATAACATTTTAAACAACTTTCTAATTTACTTCTATTATCATATTTTCTTCGTTCTCTTGTTATCCTTATTTGAAAAGCAGAAATGTAAGCTCAAGAGTGTGCACGTGTCTGCAGCACTATATAGCAGCAGTTTTGCAACAATGTTATATATTAGCAGTAGCACTAGATGGTAGCACTATTTCCTGTCATGTATGGCTTCAGGCATGTGCACGCTACCTACCTAGGTGTCTCTTCAACAAAGAATAACAGAAGAATGAAAACAAATTTGATAATAGAAGTAAATTGGAAACTTTTTAAAAATGGTGTTCTCTATCTGAATAATGAAAGAAAATTTTGGGGTTTAATTTACAGTTTTTGAGTCCCTGATTCCTACTGATCATGTGCAAGAAATCACAGAATATACGTATATGCATTTGTGATTGGCTGGCGGCTGTCACATGATACAGGGGGAGTGGAAATAGACAACTGAAATTTGTCAGAAAAAAATCTAAAACTCATTTCAAGTTCAGACAAAATGCTATTGTTTTATCTTTTTATCATGCGTTTGTTGATTTAGAGAATCTATTGTAAATACTGGTCCATTAAATAATGTTTTTGCATAAGATGAATACATCTTCTATAAACACAACAAAATAACTGAATTATTAATTAATATTATTAAATTATATACTGTATATATCTTTCAGAATAGAGGGTTATAGCTCACAATCATGTTCAAAACTGTATATAAAATTCTATAGAAGGTTTGTTAATTTATACTGGAAATTCAGTTACCGTTTATTATTTTAGGTTGGTTTACAAACCTTTCCCATTTTTTTTTCTTCCATTTCTCCTCCCCTTACGTCTGGATTAATTTGGAAGTATCACTTTTGGTAAATTATTTTGGTAAATTATTTTTGTTTCCTATATATTTATTTTGTAAATGTTGCTTGTTAAATTCCTTTATAATATATAATCTCTCTGAAAACTTTAATTAAAGGGACATTAAACACTATCTAAATTGTATACAGAAAGCATTGAGGCTATTCCCCACCTCCCTCTAGTAACGGGTTGCCTTTTACTGTAATCCAGTGCTGATGTATTTGCTATGCCTAGTAAATATACTTTTACGGGCTTAATAAGCCAAAAAAAATCATTTTTCCCCCCTCTTGTGTGGTCAGAAAATCAGTTAGTTCAGTCTCTAGTCTGTTCTTGCCAGTACCAAAATCTTCCCATCTGCTAACTAAATGTCAATGCATCCTATCAACAATTAGAGTTAGTTAAAGGGACATGAAACCCAAATTTGCAATTTTAAACAACTTTCTAACTTACTTCTATGATCTAAATTCCTTCATTATCTTGATATTATTTGCTGAGAAGCATAGCTAGATAGACTCAGTAGCTGCTGATTGTATGCTGCACATAGATGCCTCATGTGATTGGCTCACCCATGTGCATTGCTATTTCTTTAACAAAGGATATCTAAAAAAAATGAACCAAATTAGATAATAGAAGTAATTTGGAATGTTGTTTAAAATTGTATTCTCTATCTAAATCACGAAAAAAAAAATTGAGTTTAGTGTCCCTTTAAAAGTGTAGGCATTTGTAAAGGTATTACTGTTCACATGGCAACATGTTTTTAAATTAAAAAAAATTAAGGGTTTTTAAACATTAAATACACACTAGACATAGTGATATATTCAAAGCAAATATTATCCTTGCAATAATATTTAGATGTTTTTTTACAAATACATAAACATAAAACCCAAATTGTTTTTAATGATTCAGGTAGAGCAAATAGTTTTAAACAAGCTTTCAATTTCCTTCTGTGATCAATATTGCTTTATTCTCTTGTAATTCTTTATTTAAGGTGCAGCAATGCACTACTGTGAGCTAGCTGAACACATGAAAAAAACAATCACAAGAGGCATATATGTGCAGCCACCAATTACCAGCCAGTTCCAAGTTCCTGAGCATACCTATATATCTTTTTCAATATAGAATACCAAGAGAACAAACCAAATTAGATAATAGAAGTAAATTAGAAAGTTGTTTAAAATTGTATGCTCTAACTAAATCATGAATTATTATTTTAAATACATACATGTATGGGGGCGGAGCTAAGCCAGCCATGATGGTGGACGCATGAAGGATTAGCTCCGGGAGTAGTTGCAGCAAAACCTGAGTGCAAGCAACAGAAACAGAGCAGAGAACAGCAATAAATGTAATTTAAAGTAGCCCCTTGCCGTAGCACGACATTATTTGGCTGCATCTAAAGCGCACCCTGAAGCGGAGGGGAAACAAAGAAATGGCGTAGTAAGAAGGAGGCCCAGAGTTCATCAAGCAGAGAGGACCCAAAACATAACCGCGATCAATGACCGCTCAGACGGTGGACTTTCGATAGAAGCTCCAGTAAGCCAAATCATATTTGAAAAGATAGGATTCGCTATAATACAGGGCGAAGGGAGCAGTGATACCCGGTAAAGCTATTAGCGTTGAAGCGCCACGTGGGAAGCAAACTCCATAGAATGGGCCAGTTAAGCCGCAAGGGATAAGGTCACTCCAAGACAAGTTGGGCTATATCAAATGGTAACTGAGAAATACGGCTAAGAAGGGGGAATGGCCTAATGATAGAAAATATCACACAATGAGAAAACATGGCATGCTGAGGAAATAACAGCGATCATAATGCAGACGCAGTAGTTTACAGAGCCCATTCTGAGTTTAATATAGCAGAGGGAGTCTATTATCAGATAGCAAAAATAATAAAAAATAATAAAAACTTTATTATGAGATAACAAAAGAAGAGTGATATCCACTACTGAGAAAAAGGGTCTGTACATGATATAAAGCTTTAACAGCATTACCCCCTTTCTTACATCTTACTCTTGACCCACTCTCTAGCTTCTAAGCAGATAAGGAGAAATGTGAAAAGCAGCATAACATCCTGTTTCCATAACTTCGCAATCTCCAGCATGGCAGCCAGAAGACAAAACAAACTAGCAACACCACTCAAGCCAGCTGCTGTTCAGGATTTTTTTAAAATAGCTAAAGGAGATAAAACTAAAGGCAAAGGCGATATATTACTAGAGGAGGAAATGGAGTCAGATGCAGAGTCAACAATAGCTGAGGGATCTCACTCCCCAGTCACCAAAGCTGACATTAACAATCTAGTCTCTAAGCAGGACATTACTTCAATTTTTGATAAGATGTGGGAGAAAATGGACACACTTCAGACTACTGTAACAAATAGTCTAGCTGAGATTAAGCAAGATATTTCTAGCTTGGGCACAAGGGTTGAGTCCCTGGAAGAAAAAGGGGAGACCATGGAAGAAGAGATGACAACAGTCATGCAGCAAATTTCTGACCAAAAACAAGAACTATCTGAAGTTAATGAAAAATTGGAAGACCTAGAGAACAGGAATAGAAGATATAATATCCGGCTAAAAGGTATTCCTGAAAATATAACAACTCCAGATCTGACCACTTATTTGCTACAGCTCTTTCAAGCGATCACAGGATCTTCGGAGGAAGGAAAGTTCCAGATAGAGAGAGCTCATAGAGCTCTGAGAGCTAAACCAAGGGACACAGAACCACCAAGAGACGTGATCACTAAACTACTGAGATTCCCTGAAAAAGAGGAGATTAAGACGGCGGCAAGGAAAAACCCTACTTTTAAGTTCAAGGGATCTGTTATACAGCTATATCAGGACTTATGTGTCAAGACACTGCAAAAAAGAGCTGCCCTTCGTCCTCTAACACAGCTACTGAGGAAGAACCAGATCATATACAGATGGGGATTCCCCTTTGTCCTCCACATACTCCACGAAGGAAAAACTATTTCGCTTAAATAAACACAAGATGTTCCAGGGGTCTGTCAGATACTTAAATTGGAAAGCCCGGAGGTTCCTGATAATCAACATTACAACAATAGAAGACCGTTTCAACCACAGAGAGGAATCCAGCAGACTGAGAGATGGACAAAAGTATCCAAAAGAAAACAAAGACCTTGAGAGACTAACCAGAGACAGAAGTGGGACATTACCTATATATGTACTGGTAATTCTTTGCCTTCTTCCATAGCAGGACTGAGGTAACATGATTAAAAGGCACATTGTTTATGATGCATGGTAAAACTATAATGACAAACAGGGGGTACAGTTAGGAGTTCCCTGATATGGAGTAGGAGCCAGTCTATTCAAGGTGAAACGTTGGACTCGACTTGTTTAGAATATTTGTAATAAATTAAAGTTAACTAAGAGTTAAATCATACTTGAGATAGTTAGAGCCATGTTGTCTATGAATAGGGCAAGATAGGCAAGTTCGATTAGATTTTAAAGCACTCAGGTTTTATTTTGTATAGGGTGAATTTTAGCATCTTTTTAACATAACTACATACTAAACCAAAATAGAATGTTGGTGTGGAATTCAAAACACCAAAAAAAATTAATGTTGTATATAAGAGTGAGACTATGTTTAAAAGTTGTTGTTTTTTTTTTTTGTTTCAAGTACCGTTGAGCAGTATAATGACAAAATTTCTCTCCAGAAAACTGAACTTCAGCATAACAAAAACAGAAGTGAGAAAGAGGAGGAAGTACTATACAGGTATGGGGGAATGAGGAGGGGGGACACTACATATGTCAGCTAAGCTACAGATAATCTCGCACAATGCAAGGGGTCTAAACACAGACATAAAGAGGAAAACAGCGATTACACAGTATCAAAATTTGGGGGCCAAGATCATATTCCTTCAGGAGACACATTTTGTACATCAGCAAATTCCTAGATACTGGACAAAACATTTTCAGCAACATTTTCATGCCACTGCAGATAGTAAAAAAAGAGGGGTATCTATTCTTATACACAATTCACTCCAATTCACTAAGGAAGAAGTCATAAGAGACAAGGAAGGAAGGTATCTTATAGTAAGAGGTAGCGTGCAGGGGACACAGGTCACACTGTGCAACGTGTATGCTCCCAATGAAAAACAACATGCCTTTTTTAACAATCTATCACACCTGTTGACTCAATGGTCACAAACAAAAATTATTTTAGCGGGTGACTTTAATATAAACTTGAATACAAATAGAAAAGAAGCTTCATCCAAAGCTACCAGTAAACAGTCAAGACTTAACTCTATCGCTAAATCTATTAGGGACACACTAGAGAGCCACAATATTTTAGATACATGGACTACACTGTATGGCCAGACGTCAGATCATACATATTACTCCCCTCCACATAAACTATACACTAAACTTGACTATATTTACATTAGCCAAATATTGCTACCTAACCTAATATCTTCGAAAATCCACGCCTCGGTATGGTCGGACCATTCTATCATTCAAATACAATTAGAGGGTATAATAAATGTTAATAGACAGAGATCATGGACGTTTGATCCAATTTTATTAAAACAGCCGGACATCCAATCTAGCATTCTTGAAAATCTTAAAGAATACTGGAGACTCAATACAAATTCTATGAGCGGTCCGGGCATCACATGGGCAGCCCACAAGTCCTATATTAGAGGCGTGTTGATAAAAGAAAAATCAAAATACATAAAAAAGATCAGAAATACGGTAGATATTATATTATATATATATATATTATATAACAAGACATTGAAGACTTAGAGAGAACACATAGAAACACAAGGTCCCAACTAATATTAGAACAGTTAACACAAAAAAGAAAAAATCTAAATAAAATTCTACATGATAACTCCCTTAGAGCAATACATAAATTGAAGACATTCTATTTACTAGATGCAAATAAACCAGACAGATATCTAGCCCATAAATTAAGGGAAAGGACGAAAAATATGTCCATCCAACAAATACAAAAATCCGATGGGACAGTAACATCACACTCACAAGAAATAACGGATTGTTTCGCACAATATTATGAGATGCTCTACAATGGACACACAGCACAACACACCACACAAACAGAACTTATCAAATCCCAACTCTTAGAGAAAGCAAATATGCCCAAATTAGATGAGGAAGGAGTGAAGGCAATGGAAGCAGAGATCACAATAGAGGAAATAAACTTAGCAATAAAAGATCTCAAAAATGGTAAAGCACCTGGACCTGACGGGTTTTCGGGAGAGTATTATAAATTATTCAAAACAAACCTGTCACCACATCTACATAAATTCTGTAATGATGTTATGCAGGGGGTCCCGATCCCGCCGGACCCACTTAGAGCAAAGATAGTTGTCATTCCGAAACCTGGAAAGAGCCCTAAACTACCCCAAAATTATAGACGATTTCATTGATTAATCAAGATGTGAAAATTTTCACGAAAATTCTAGCAAATAGGCTAAAGCTACATCTCCCCTCGCTGATCCATCCTGATCAGGTTGGTTTTATTAAAGATAGGGAAGCCCCGGATAACGTACAATGTACGATAGCCTTGATAGAATACCTGGGGAGAACGGAAACGCCTTCTCTGCTCCTATCGCTGGATGCAGAGAAGGCGTTTGACAGGGTGGATTGGACATATATGCTAGACATTCTGAAACATAGGGGATTTGGAAACAAATTCATTAAGGCTATAGAGAGCCTCTACTCAGCACCTTCAGCCACGATAAGAGCAGCAGGGTACTAATCCAGGCCCATCAATATATTAAATGGCACACGTCAGGGATGCCCGTTGTCGCCCCTCTTGTTTGCCCTATGCGTGGAACCCTTAGCGGCATGTATTAGGAATAACAACGATATTAAGGGCATCCAACTAGAAAGAGGGGAACACAAATTAACTTTATTTGCGGATGACATTTTGCTAACGCTCACAAAACCTTTGAGGTCCCTCCCCAATCTTTATCATTTGATAGAAGAATTCTCCAGTGTTTCGGGGTTTAAAATCAACTCAGACAAATGCGAGGCCCTCCCATTATCAATGCCGCAGCATACACAAAAATTAATAGGAGCCAACTTCGATTTTAAATGGGCTAAACAATCCATTAAATATTTAGGGATAAACATTACCCCCACGCCAGAAACTTTATTTAAGGCAAATTATCCCCCACTCTTTAAAAATATAAGAAACGACGTAAGAAAGTGGAGGAAGGGCAGCTTCTCGTGGTATGGTAGACTAGTAGCAGTAAAGATGAATGTCCTACCAAGATTGCTATATTTGTTTCGAGCCCTACCTATCAAAGTACCACAAAAGGAGTTGGAGGACTTACAGTCGGAAATAATTAGATTTATAAGAGGCAATAAAGCGGCCAGAATAGCAGCACACACACTCAAACAGCATAAACATTTAGGGGGCATAGGGGTGCCCAATTTGGTTGACTATTATCAGGCAGCCAGGTTGGCACAGATAACATTAATAGCTAAGGACCATAGAGGTATCACATGGCCTGACATTGAAGCAGACATTGGAGGCTTTAGCAATCCAACAGACATCATATGGAACCCCATAGCCCAAACACATAAGCTACAGCAAAAATGAAAGATCACAGAGGAATCAAAGCAGATATGGAATCACTTGACCAAGACACTGAAACTTATACCACTGCAAACCATGACAATACCAATAAGAGCACTGATACACATAGATTTTCAGAGACAGGTAGCCAAGTGGGAAAATAAAGGACTCTACAGGGTGGCAGATGTTCTAGATAAGGGAAAAATGATGACATACACTCAGGTAAAAGAAAAAATACACCCAATCACTTTACAGTGGTTCTTATATCTCCAGGTATCCAGCGCAATTAGTAAATATAGGCAGGGCTATATGCCCACTACATACACCACTCTAGAGCAGCTTATAAAATCATCTAACAGGGACAAAAAGGTAATATCTCGGATATATCTGGCTCTGCAGGAAGCTAAAAACAAAACGAAACCGAAGTTACATGAGAACTGGGAAATAGACCTAGGAGTGAGGTACGAGAAAGAAGATTGGCAAAATATTTTCGCTAGGATCAGTAAGGGATTATTAGGAGCAGACCTTATAGAGAATGCACATAAGACTTCATACAGATGGTACCTCACACCTTTGAAATCATCACACTATACATCTCAGGATAACAGACTATGTTACAGAGGATGTTCAGAGATTGGATCCTATATCCATATGTGGTGGGATTGCCCAAAGATAAAGCCTACATGGCTTAAACTTGAAAAACTTCTTGAAGAACTGCTAGGTGATACATTTAGATTGACAGCACCGCAGGCGCTACTGCATGTCCCGCTAGAATCTTTAAACTAATACACTGATCAACATATTATGTACAGCCACGAGACTTTGTATAGCTAGGTATTGGAAGGTGGGGGCACCAGGGTGGTCGGAAGTAATGGATAAAATTGAGGGCATATATGCGATGTCAGAATCAGCTGCATGGATACAGAACAGAACGGGTCACTTTCAGAATATCTGGATTCATTGGATAATGAATAGACATAGAATTGATAGGATTACTAACCTAGGCCTAGGCGGAGCACAGTATACATAGGGGATTATGTATTTGGGACCATGACACTCCTCACATTTTAGACCAACAGTTAGAGAGAGGAAATAAAAAGAATAAGCAAAATACCAAAATGCAAAGGAAGATGTAGATTATAAGTTATGAGATTTTGTTAACTGCTCAACGGGAAGAATTAATGTTTTAATTTTGTTATCACTTGATTTGTTAATACAGTTGGGGGGGAGGGGGGGAAGGAAGGGGGGGGGGAAAAAAAAGGAGGTGTTTATACGACAAAGAATGGAATGGCCACTGTTATAATTTATAATGTTCTTGTCATGATTGAGATGATGTGATATGCAACAATAACAATTATTTCAACATAAATACATACGTGTAAATGTTTAGTTTCTATAAGGTAATGGGTGCAGCCATGTTTGAACTTAAGTTTTCCATCTATCTCTCCTGCTATGGACAATTAAGGACAGATATAAAACACACAATAAAATAGACTGTGCAAACAAGGCTGTGTGGAAACCCTGTTAGATAATTACTTCAGCTACAATCGTATATTGCAACAGCCTTGTTTGAACAGTCTCTTTTATTGACATATGTCCTTAATTGTCCTCAGCAGGAAACATAGAAAAAGGAAAACTTAAATGTGGCAGCGCCCATGAAGTTGTAGAAACTTAGTGAAATTTAGAAAACTAAGAATGTTCTGAGATAACTTACAAGGGAAAAAACATTAAAGGTACACTGAACCCAAACTTTTTATTTCATGATTCAGATAGAGCATGCAATTTTAAGCAACTTTCTAATTCACTCCTATTATCAAATTCTCTTCATTCTCTTGGTAACTTTATTTGAAAAGCAAGAAAGTAAGTTTAGAAGCCGACCCATTTTTGGTGAATAACCTGGGTTGTTCTTGCTGATTGGTGGATAAATTAATCTACCAATAAACAAGTGCTGTCCAGGGTCCTAAACCAAAAATTGGCTGAAAAATTGATAATAGGAGTAAATTAGAAAGTTGCTTAAAATTGCATGCTCTGGGGGATATTTATCAAGCCGTCAATTGCAAATACGCTGGAATTCCGCAGCGTAATTGTGGCGAGCTTGATCCGACCTAGTTATCAAAGCCTACAGACCGGCAAAACTTGAAATCTGTGACGTAACATACGATCCGCCGGTCTCAATCCGACACAGATCGATGCTTATGTCATTACAGAGGTTTCGAATACACATTTGGCACTATATGACACTTTTTAAAAGTTATCAAACAGTTAACAGGTACGCTTGCGGCTATTCCGGCCCAGCATACCTGGTTTTCAATCCGCCACCCTGGAGGCAGCGGATGCCATAGGAATCAATGGGAGTTTAAAAGCAGCGAAAGCTTATGTTCGATGCTGCCAGATATCCCATTGATTTCTATGGTAGAAAACAAGTAACATTTACACCTAGCACCCTAACATAAACCCTGAGTCTAAATACCCCTAATCTGCCGCTCCGACATCGCCGCTACCTACATAATGTTATTAACCCCTATTCCGCCGCTCCCGGACACCGCCACAACTAAATAAATGTATTAACCCCTATCCCGCCGCTCCCGGACCCTGCCGCCTCTAAATAAACGTATTAACCCCTAAACCTCTGGTCTCCCACATCACTACCATTAACTAAACCTATTAACCCCTAAACTGCCAGCCACCCACATTGCCATAAACTAAATTACGCTATTAACCCTTAAACCTAACAAGCCGCTAGCTTTACATTAAAATTACAACATCCCTAACTTAAAATAAATTTAAACTTACCTGTAGAATTAAAAGAAACTCATTCTAAACTATTAATTAACCTACCCTAACTATTATACTAAAATTACATTAAACTAGCAATTCAATTAACTATATTACATATTAAAAAAAAACTAACCCTACTCAAATTATTTAAATCTACTATTAAAAATTACTAAATTACAAAAAAAAACACTAAATTACGAAAAAAAAAACCCACAGTATCAAAAATAAAAAACGAATTACACCTAATCTAATAGCCCTATCAAAATAAAAAAGACCCCCCAAAATAAAAAAACCCCTAGCCTTCAATAAACTACCAATGGCCCTTAAAATGGCCTTTTGCGGGGCATTGCCCCAAAGAAATCAGCTCTTTCACCTGTAAAAAAAATACAAACACCCCCCAACAGTAAACAGTAACAGCTCAATCCTATAAGCTGATTGGAACAGCCAATAGTATTGAGCTCTAATCCTATTGGTAGATTGGAACCTTTCAGCCAATAGGAATGCAAGGGACGCCATCTTGGATGACGTCAATTGCATTCAAGTTCCAGTTTACGGCGGCGACTGTATTGAAGAGGAGCTCCGCGCCGGATGTCTTCAGGATAGACCCACTCCACGCCGGATGGATGAAGATAGAAGAAGCCGTTTAACGTTTATTTTTTTTCGGTAATTTAGTCATTTTTAACAGTAGATTTAAATAATTTGAGTGGGGTTAGGGTTTTTTAATATGTAATATAGTTAATTTAATTGCAAGTTTAATGTAATTTTAGTATAATAGTTAGGGTAGGTTAATTAATAGTTTAGAATTAGTTTCTTTTAATTCTACAGGTAAGCTTAAATTTATTTTAAGATAGGGATGTTGTAATTTTAATGTAAAGTTAGCGGCTTGTTAGGTTTAGGGGTTAATAGCTTAATTTAGTTTATGGAGATGTGGGGGGCTGGCGGTTTAGGGGTTATTAGGTTTAGTTAATGGTAGTGATGTGGGAGGCCAGAGGTTTAGGGGTTAATATGTTTATTTAGTGGCGACGGGGTCTGGGAGCAGCGGGATAGGGGTTAATAGCTTTATTTAGGTTGCGCCTGGGTCCTGGAGCGACAGGATAGGGGTTAATAACTTTATTTATGTTGCGGCGGGGTCCGGGAGCAGTGGGATAGGGGTTCATTTTATTTAGGATACGGTGGTGTCGGGGAGCGGCAGGATAGGGGTTAATAAATTTATTTAGGTTGCGGTGGTGTCTGGAAGCGGCGGGATAGGGGTTAATAACTTTATTAAAGTTGCGGCGGGGTCCGGGAGCAGAGGGATAGGGGTTAAACATTTTAGTATAGTGGCGGCGTTTAGTGACAGGGTATAAATAAAGTTGGTAAAAAGCCAAATAGCAGCGAGATCGATGACTGTTAGTTAAAAACAGTCCGATGCTCATCGCCCCGTACTTGGTGCACGGCTCTTTGCCGGCTTTTTTTTTTTTTTTTAAATATGGAGATTGTATTTAGGTCAGCGGCCGCGATGTTAGGCGAGCGTATTGGTGCCGGCGAATGCAGCATAGTTGAGGCTTTGATAAATATCCCTCTCTATCGGAATCATGAAAGAAACAATTTGGGTTCAGTATCCCTTTAATGGAAGTATATAGCGAAGTATTTTAGCTGCACATAATTAAACATTACAATCTCAAACTGTTTCTTATCCCTTTAAAGACAAACTGTAATGGTTGAATAAACTTTTTAGCTTCTTTCGACCAAATTTAAATCAAAGTATTTTTATATATGCATCAGAAATTAATCATTATATTGCAAAAGATCTGCATACAAAGCTGTCTTTTTAAAAACAAAATTGGTATTGTTTTACAGTCCAGACACATCCTCCTTGAAAAACCTCCTAAACATTGTATTCTCATCTCCACTACTGTTGTCAGATATGGACTGCACAACATATTTAGCAATTACTGTGCAGCATGAAGTAGGGTCAGAGTTCTGCATCAGTGAAATATACTCCAACTTCTCTATTTAGAGTGGAAAAAAAACTGAGTAGGTGGCTGCTCGTGCTGTTTGCTTCTTTTCGGGACCGGATTTATTCTTATGGAAGATCATCACTTTAAGATCTGTGCCAATCCAGACCTTAGTGTGATGATCTGTCACAAGAATAATTCCGGCTCTGAAAAGTGCCAAACAGCACGAGCAGTCGCCTGCTTCTACAAATGCAGATATCTACTACAACGTACATGTAATGTTGTATTGACATAACATATTACAATCAAACTAAATATTATGATGATCTGCAATAATTTACACTGAAATTACACAACTACTAAGTAAAAGTTATGACAATAACAAGTTCCCTTTTATTATTTTACACAAAAGTATAAAAAAAATTATATCTGGCTTAAAAATTGTTTGTTTGTTTTTTTTCAAAACAAAAAATAAATATTCCTAATCCAATAAAGAACACTTTACACAGTGAGATTTGCAATCTGTCATTAAAGGGACATGAAACTCAACATTATACTTTCATGGTTCAGATATAGCATGGAATTTTAAAACACTTTTCAATTTACTTCTGTTAACAAATTTACTTTGATCTCTTGTTATTATTGAAAAGAATACCTAGGTAGACTCAGGAACCGCAAAACACTACTGGGAGCTAGCTGGTTATCAATGAGTTACACACACATGCCTCTTCTCATTGGTTTGTATTTTTGAAAATGTATGTCCCTTCATATGTGTGTGTGTTTTATATATATATATATATATATATATATATATAGGCTCAAAATTTCCACTAGCCCATTAGCCATTGGCGAGTGGAAATTTAACAGTGGCAAGTGAAAGTTAGTGAGTGAATATCTGCAGATATTATCTAAAGGGATATTATATATCCATGAAAGGGCAAGGGCAAGGATATGCTATTCCTCTAGGGTTATAAGGACCCCATTAGTGCTTAGACTGTTACTTCTGAGAGGGTAAACAGGGGCAGAGAGAGAATGGACAGGAAAAGTGAAAGTGGATAAAAAGATAGCATTAAGAAAAATTGGAGAAAATATAATAAAAAAAGAGTGAAAAGAGAGAAGAGAGAAAGAGTGTAAAGAGAAGATATGGTCTGATAGAGAAAGGAGGGGTTAAAAAAAAGAGATTGAAGAGAGGAGGGAGTGGAGAAAGATAGATGCGAGATGATAGTTATAAGACACATGTTCCAGGTCTGCTATAACCTCACATTAATGTCAACACTCTCTGCTTTCTCTCAGTTCAACAATTTCCTTTTTCTGTCCAACTGTTGTCTTCTCCAGAACCCTTGTTAATGTTGCTATGCACTTATTTTTGTTAATTTATTTCTGTATGAAGCATTATTTAATTTATGGTATAAAACAAAAACAGTATTAAAAATTACTGCACAATAAGGTGTTTCACATATGCAAAGGGGGCGGGGTTAATGGGTGTGGTGTGGGCAGGTAAGTAGGTGGGATCAAAAGTGGCAAGTAACATATTGGGCTGGCTAGTAGCTAAGGGCTTGAAATTTTGAGCCGTGTGTGTGTGTGTATATATATATATATATATATATATATATACAGGTAGCCCTCAGTTTACGCCGGGGTTAGGTTCCAGAATGAATGGTTGTAAATCAAAACCGTTGTAAATTGAAACCCAGTTTATAATGTAAGTCAATTGGAAGTGAGGGAGTTAGGTCCCAGGCCCCTCTCAAAATTGACATAAGTAACACCTAATACATTATTTTTAAAGCTTTGAAATGAAGACTGTAAATGCTAAACAGCATTATAAACCTAAAAAATAATCACACAACAGACTGTATCATCAAACTAAGTTTAATGAACAAAAACATTTTTTTACTTGCATTTTTCTGCAAACAGTTCTCTGCATTGTTAGTATGTTAGATAATATTGGGTCTGCACCTATTCTATGCATTTCAATCTGGACTGATTAAGCAGTTAGGCACCCTCACCTCAAGCAGCTGGACAGGAAGATAATAGGGAAGTGGCTGCTAGATCTTGTTGCTTTGAAAGCTGCTCGATAGCTAAGGTCTGTTCTGTGTACACAGATTAATTTCAGTCTGCTAAGCTCGCATAACTTTGCTGCAACACAAGCGGACAGCTCCACCAGCTGGCTATTTTAATTAGTGCACTGCTTTTAAATGCTTTTCAATAGCAGTCACATGACTGAAAAAAAGGTCGTTATTTTGAAATGGCGCAAATTGAACAGGTGTAAACCAAGGGCCACCTGTATATATATATATATATATATATATATATATCTTACACAACCTTAGCACTCCCTGTAAGGTAATAATTTCAGTGCAGAGTCCCCAAACACTCTCCAAAGAAATACCTTGCACCCGTTTTTTTCAACAATGATGTTACCACTTTATTCACATATTGTAGTACAAATCACATCCAAATACATCCAACGTTTCGGTCCTCCATCTGGGACCTTTATCAAGGATGGATCCTTGATAAAGGTCCCAGGTGGAAGACCGAAACGTTGGATGTATTTGGATGTGATTTGCACCACAATATGTGAAGTTAAGTAGTGGTAACATCCTTATTGAAAACTGGTGTGAGGTATTTCTTTGGAATATATATACAGGGAGTGCAGAATTATTAGGCAAGTTGTATTTTTGAGGATTAATTTTATTATTGAACAACAACCATGTTCTCAATGAACCCAAAAAACTCATTAATATCAAAGCTGAATAGTTTTGGAAGTAGTTTTTAGTTTGTTTTTAGTTATAGCTATTTTAGGGGGATATCTGTGTGTGCAGGTGACTATTACTGTGCATAATTATTAGGCAACTTAACAAAAAACAAATATATACCCATTTAAATTATTTATTTTTACCAGTGAAACCAATATAACATCTCAACATTCACAAATATACATTTCTGACATTCAAAAACAAAACAAAAACAAATCAGTGACCAATATAGCCACCTTTCTTTGCAAGGACACTCAAAAGCCTGCCATCCATGGATTCTGTCAGTGTTTTGATCTGTTCACCATCAACATTGCGTGCAGCAGCAACCACAGCCTCCCAGACACTGTTCAGAGAGGTGAACTGTTTTCCCTCCTTGTAAATCTCACATTTGATGATGGACCACAGGTTCTCAATGGGTTCAGATCAGGTGAACAAGGAGGCCATGTCATTAGATTTTCTTCTTTTATACCCTTTCTTGCCAGCCACGCTGTGGAGTACTTGGACGCGTGTGATGGAGCATTGTCCTGCATGAAAATCATGTTTTTCTTGAAGGATGCAGACTTCTTCCTGTACCACTGCTTGAAGAAGGTGTCTTCCAGAAACTGGCAGTAGGACTGGGAGTTGAGCTTGACTCCATCCTCAACCCGAAAAGGCCCCACAAGCTCATCTTTGATGATACCAGCCCAAACCAGTACTCCACCTTCACCTTGCTGGCGTCTGAGTCGGACTGGAGCTCTCTGCCCTTTACCAATCCAGCCACGGGCCCATCCATCTGGCCCATCAAGACTCACTCTCATTTCATCAGTCCATAAAACCTTAGAAAAATCAGTCTTGAGATATTTCTTGGCCCAGTCTTGACGTTTCAGCTTGTGTGTCTTGTTCAGTGGTGGTCGTCTTTCAGCCTTTCTTACCTTGGCCATGTCTCTGAGTATTGCACACCTTGTGCTTTTGGGCACTCCAGTGATGTTGCAGCTCTGAAATATGGCCAAACTGGTGGCAAGTGGCATCTTGGCAGCTGCACGCTTGACTTTTCTCAGTTCATGGGCAGTTATTTTGCGCCTTGGTTTTTCCACACGCTTCTTGCGACCCTGTTGACTATTTTGAATGAAACGCTTGATTGTTCGATGATCACGCTTCAGAAGCTTTGCAATTTTAAGAGTGCTGCATCCCTCTGCAAGATATCTCACTATTTTTGACTTTTCTGAGCCTGTCAAGTCCTTCTTTTGACCCATTTTGCCAAAGGAAAGGAAGTTGCCTAATAATTATGCACACCTGATATAGGGTGTTGATGTCATTAGACCACACCCCTTCTCATTACAGAGATGCACATCACCTAATATGCTTAATTGGTAAAGGCTTTCGAGCCTATACAGCTTGGAGTAAGACAACATGCATAAAGAGGATAATGTGGTCAAAATACTCATTTGCCTAATAATTCTGCACTCCCTGTATATATATACACACACACACATACACATAGTTGCCAAAATTCCAGGGACACTTTGCAGCAGAACAAGCAAGCAGGTTACTGGAGTATTGACGACCTACTGTTCAACTGCTCCGCCCACTCTTTTTTGCAATCAAAACACACCCATTTGATAGTAATAGAATAATTTAGATGTATCTATAGTTTATTATACAGATTACACCTACCCAGTCTCTGGAACACATTCTGGGCATATGGTTATTTTTACAATTCAGCATCAAAATTAGGCAGATAAATAATATGTGAACCCATTCAATAATATTAATAATATTCCATTAGGAATTGATTATATTTAAATAATATATATCTAATCTATCTACATGTATGTATGCATGTACGTACGTACGTACGTACGTACGTATGTGTGAGTGTATATATACACACCAAATATTGGGCAAAAGAGGTAGCATTTCCAGGGACAAAAAAATCCAGGGACTGTCCCTGGAAATCAGGGACTGTTGGCAACTATGAAAATATATATATATATATATATATATATATATATATATATATATATATATATATATATATATATATATATATATCTTAATCAATCATAGAATACTTCAAAAATGTTCTTGAAATTATAAATAGGGGAACACAAGGACACTGATTCATTGTAAAAGAAATACAAATACTACATAAAACAGACTAAACAAACTCTTAATCTTGTTCATTCACAAAATGTATTGGTTAGTCTAATAACATAAGAATGTTACACTTTTGTCTGAAGAGAAAGTTATCCCTTAGAATATAGCCACATTATCTATGTACTTGACAAATTGCACAAAATGGGAAATTCACCGAGTTAACCAGCCAGTAAGTTTGATAGAGCTTTGTCTTTCTTAATCGGCCATTAGGTGGCAGTGTTCTTCACCTCAGAATCAGCAGAAAGTACAAGGTCTAATGCTAATAATACGCATTGCTTAGCTTTAGTGCTCTCTAATCTTGGGAAGGAGGATTTTTTGGGAGGGGGAGTGGAATGGGTCACACCTCTCCGTGACGTGACAATCAAGGCATGCCAGGCTTCTCGTATTGTGATTACAGAGTGAGACACAGAGCTCTGGCTAAAAACTGTCAAAAGTTTTGCAACTCCTGGAAGCTTCACTGGAATAGGATCGCCCATTTTTTTGCAATTTCTCTCCCGTTCCTGCTGTTTCCATACAGCAGATAAAAGAGGATACAAAGGGAACTTAGTTATTCTATTACCGGCTTATTGACAGGATTGATTGGTTTTTATTTCTAATGGATTGTAGTAGCTCATGGATTTAATGTCAGTAATTCATTGGTAGTTAAAGAAAGGTGAGAAAAATAACCTATAGAAGAAAGGACGAGAAACCAGGGATTTAGCTACCCAGTGATGGGTAACAGCAGAAGAAACATCATGAGGGCATCTTGGATGGACATTAGAATTCATGGGACTTCAGTGTTTCTTCTAATGGTCATTGCTCACTCCTGTTTTGCCCAGGAAGAGAAGAGAGGTAAGGAACAAGTGCACTGATCTGAATTTGTGATTCTTTGTTAGTCGTCTTTAAATGCGTGCCTTTTATTTTCTTCTCACTATATCCACTCTCCAGCTTTTTCCCCTTTAAACATATTTCTTTAGAGAATAAGTAGTATTCATTATTATAATAACAGGTAATCACTGCTGTGAGCTGGCGTCTTGTGTGAGCCTTTCCCCTTTAATTACCTGCTTGATACCTGTACAGTCTGGACAGTAAAAAGGTGACCTGGTTTACATAAAACTAAATGTTATGTTCATAGTGAACTCTTCCTGGTAAGATCGATTACAAAATACACAAGGAGGAGGAAGAAATGTAGATAAGAATTATATGCATATTCTTAAGCAGGAAGAAATACCCATTTCTTAGTGTATGGAACTCCATAATTCAGCAGAAAGAAAGAAAAGTATTTTTATTGTGCAATGTGTGATCGATGTAATAAAACAGTATGGATGAATCAAAAACTTAATTTGGGGATTTCTTAAGCTGAAACACTGCTATATATGTAAATATGTTTAATTATATAGTATATTTCATTAATATATGTGTAACATATATATATAAACACACACACACACAATTTATATGTATATATATATATATATATATATATATATATACACATACACTGTATACATATATACACACACACACACATATATATATATATATATATATATATATATATATATATATATATATATATATATATATATATACACACACAATTTATATATATATATATATATATATATACACACACACACACACACATACACTGTATACATACACACACACACACACACACATATATATATATATATATATATATATATATATATATATATCCCTATGTCCATCATATATTAAACATCTTTATATAGCATAAAAATACAGCTATTTACTATAAATGTATACATTAATTTACTTTTTTCTTGCTTCATTGTAACAATCTAGTGAAACTGGGTTAGGACACGTGTTTTAAAAAAAAAAAAAAAAAAACATCTGGAGCTAGCTGTATTTAACAGTAATTATGTGGTCGGACAGTTGCCTACCCTGTGACCTGCATCTGCAGCAACTTGTGCATCTCTTTTATGTTTTAGTATAATAGTTAAGCTAATAAGTAGCACATGATGAGTTTACCTTTTTTAGTATCACTTTACAGTCTGCTACATTGTGTATAGTGCATTTGGTGTATTACATTGTAATTTATTTGATCAGCAATATGTGAAATAATCTTCTAGGAACTTGAGTCACATTAAAGGGACACTAAACCCAATTTTTTTTTCTTTTGTGATTCAGATAGAGCAGGCAATTTTAAGCAACTTTCTAATTTACTCCTATTATCAATTTTTCTTCGTTCTTATACTATCTTATACTATCTTTTTTAAAATAAACATGAATGTAGGCTTAAGAGCCGCCCATTTTTGGTTCAGTACCTGGGTAGCACTTGCTGATTGGTAGCTAAATGTAGCAAACCAATCAGCAAGCTCTACCCAGGTGCTGAACCACAAATGGGCTGGCTCCTAACCTGACATTCCTGCTTTTTCAAATAAAGATAGCAAGAGAAAGAAGAAAAAAATGATAATAGGAGTAAATTAGAAAGTTGCTTATAATTGCCTGCTCTACCTGAATCATGAAAGAAAAATGTGGATTTAGTATCCCTTTAATGTATATAAGTAATACAAGAGGAAATTGTGTATTTCCCCTTTTAATATGTGGAGGTTTTTAACAAGTCTCATTTATGTTTTTATTTTGGAGCTAAATAATACACCTTATGTAAATGCTGGGCTTCCACTTACCTGTATCCCTTTCATTACCTATATCCCTTTCAAATGTATTGTAAGTAGTTCATTTATGGACACATTTTGGTGTTTTTGAGCCTTTGCTGTAATGTTAATCAACTGTATACATAAAAAGCACAAATGGCTTTACAATATTTATCTCAAATTTGGTAAGCATTGCAAATTCCTTAAACCGAGGCTTGACAAAGTCTGCCTTAGAGCCACAAATCCTTCAAATTTCCATCTAGCTCCTTACTTTTTTGGATTCTTCAACATAATAAAATATAATTACCTGGAACATACAAGTGTATTTGTGGCTTCTCAATTTTCTTGATGGCTCCTAAATTTGTAGTAAATATGTAATCTTCTTTGTCTAAATTATAAATCCTCTTTAATCAATCATAAAAAAACTTTTCAAAACTAAGACAAAAAAGTTAAGAAAAAGAAAGAAGGAAAACAGACTTTTATTTTTCTTTTTAACTTTTTTTTTTACTGTTTTTTAACTTTATTTTTTACTATTATTTAGTCTCAGTCAATAATAGCAGTGATTCCTTCCTGTTCTCTAGAAAGGAAATTGTTAAATTGTCAAAAGCTTGTTCCTGGTTCTAGGTTACATAAAGTACTTTTTTTTTTCTCTGGCACTTCTGTAAATCTTGAACTTTGCCAACAATGTTTGGCCAGAATCTTAACAAGTGTACAGCAAATAATTTAATATGCAAACAATAATCTGTACACACATTCAGTGCCGTGCTAATAAAGACATACACTGCATCTATACAGCGCCCACACATTCTGACATATACAAATTACACTGTACATAAGCAATATACTGTGTTGAATGCACAAATTCCACCATAAACAAATATATGCACACATCCAACATACAAATGCAAATAAAGACCTATGCTACTGTGCACACACAAACACCCTGCACCATGTATATATACTGTATATACACATTAACCAGGAGATATCCTTGCTTCATAGTACACAGAAAAACACACTATTGTTGAATCACATTTATAATGCATTACCTTACACATTAGCGTCTGCACATACACTCTTACCCTGTTAATATGCAACCGGTGCCTCATACAGGCATATGCACTTAACTCTACAATATATTTTTGTATATTATTTATTAAAAGGGACATGATACCCAAAAAAATTCTGTCATGATTCCGACAGAGCATAGTTTTCAAAAAGTTTACTTCACTCTCCTGATATCCTTTGTTGAAGAGATTTCTAGATCAGTAGCGTGCGCATTTCATTTCAGTACATAATTGGAAACACTACTGCCACCTACTGTTCTTGCAAATGTATATATTTTTATAAAACTGCTGCCATATATTGCTCTAGCCACGTGCACACTCCTACACCTTCCTTCCTGCTTTTCAACAAAGGATACCAAGAGAATGATGTAAGAACAAATTAAGTTTGATAATAGAAATAAATTGAAAAGGTTTTAGTTTTTAAAATGTTACATTTAGTCTGAATCATGAAAGATTTTTGGGGGGGGGGTTATGCCCATTTAAGTGCACTGGCAGCCTTTCTGGTTTGTTGTGTGTCCCATTTAGAATGATTGGTTAGTGCATTATCATGTGAAAAAGTGAGCTTGGCACCCAGGCTGAAAACTGTCAGTCTCTCAGCACGCACAGATATACACATCATGTATAGCAATATCCCAATACATTACTTTTTAGTTTGTAGTGAAGGTGCATTGTATGTATAAGCACACATTTCCCAGCACACACCAACACCATGTACACAACATACTCATGTGTCGTGCATGAATAAAGAATGTCCCTTTCTGAACATTTTGTGACTTTAATAAGCTCATTGAAGATGAAACAGTCCTCTAGTCTAATTGCAAAACCTAGTTAAGTTGTGTTCCAATTTGCAAGTCTCTGCCTGTTTTCTCTAGTGCTGTATTTTGGGGAGTTGACTTAAGCTGATTTTCTTTTTTCTTCTGTGATGAATTGTTTTGAAACATTCATAGATCAGAGGTCGCAGAATTTAGGCGCCAAGTTAATTTCTAAAAGTATTACCTTAGACAACGTGTGTATGTATCTTATGTGTGTGTCCACAGGTTTGTATTTATTTTATATCTTATATAGTTTATTATATTTGAGATACGTATACACACACATATACATTTACATTTTTGTCTGTATGTAATATGTTCTGTACATGTGTGCGCGCACGTGTGCTGATTTTTCACAAAAGTGGTAGTGAGTAATACAACTTCAATATATTTACAATGTACAGGGTAAACATGAATTGTTTGGAATAATTTGAGGTCAAATATACACACTGTTGACATGTCATATCAAGTGAGCAAATATGGTGTTTTTGTGTATTCTGGCAAGTAGTAATTCATATGGTATAGATGTGGGTGGTATGGAAAATTATATGTGCCTGAAATATCCATAGATTTAAATAACAGATACAATTATATTCCTTTTTTGGGGGGAGAAAAAAAAAGGTGTCTTTTATAGGTTAACATTCCATAGAACCTCATAGTGTAAAAAACAAACTTATATAAAAACAAACTGTTATATATAAATATATAGTGTACTAATACTTTTTAATACATTTATAAAATCAGCAGGGAGTATCTATATTTTGTAGGGACCCTGACACTTGGTATATAATAATTTGCAAATAAAGACACCTAAATTCATTGACATTTCAGATGCTTCAAAGATGGCTATTACGCTAGCAGAACTTTTTGTGTTGCTTTATTTGCTGTTTCAATCTTTCAGTAAATGGCAGGTATTTTTATTTGTTTACCAAATAACCCAATTTATAAGGGCTCAATTACATGTTAAATAAAAAGCTTTTTTTTTTTTTTACATGGACATATAAATCGCACCTCCAGTCATAGGGGCTTGATGCCCCTGTTTCCGCGCGAGTTTTCAGGCTCTCCAGAAAAAGCAGTTATGAAGCAGCGGTCTAAAGACCACTGCCCCATAACTTGTCTGCCCGCTCTGAGGCTGCGGACATCAATCTGCCCGATCCTATACAATCGGGCTGATTGACACCCCCTTCTAGCGGCCGATCTGCAGTGGGGCCGCATTACACAAGCAGTTCACAAGAACTGCTTGTGCAATGATAAATGCTGACAGTGTATGCTGTTGGCATTTATCGATGTGCAGCGGACATGATACGCTTCATCATACCATGTCCGATCGCACTTTCATAAATCGGCCCCATATACTTAATGGGACATGATACCCAAATGTTGAAGCACTTGAAAGTGATGCAGCATAACTGTAAAAAACAGACTAGAAATTATTACCTGAACATCTATATGTAAAAAAGGAAGATATTCACCTCAAAATTATAGTATTCACACCCCACTGTAAATCAGGATGTTAGTCCCAGAACTTGCAAGGGAGTGTGCATCTGGCATGTGCAGGTACAGTCATATTATTTTCCTATTCAGTTTAAGGAAGTTTACTATGAAATCTCACAAGACTTCAGTAAAATCTCAAAAGATTACAACAAAGCAAAGCATGACCTCAGCATTGCTGACGTTTTTTTCAACATGCAGCTGGACAGCAGCTGAAGTATAACTGTTCACAGAGCACTTACTCTGGTGAGCTGAAGAAATTTTGAGGTAAAATATATTCCCTTTAATGGGTCAGCCCTCAGTAGTTTCTGTTCTGTTGTTTGCAAATACTCAATAATCGGCTGTTGTGTAGTTACTAGTCAGAATAATTTAAATGCCATTATTCGTTTATTTTTTTTAAATTGTATTTTACCAGATAATGTACTAGAGCCAGTTGTAGCTGCTATTGGTTTTGGAATACGTTTCCAGAAAGAAGTTTACAAAAATTAAAAAAAAAATAATCAAAAACATGAGTTTATCTAGTACCATAAATTAAGTTCATTAGCAAAGGATGTTCCGTCCCAGTTTTGTCAGGAAACCAATGACCTGAAAAAAAACTAATAAAATAAAGCTCATGCAGTAACCCATATTATCAATTTACAGTGGTCTTACAAACCACATTACAATAAATTGGTGGATTTAAATCAGTCACTGGAATCAAGTGATGTAATTCAGGAGGAAACATCTACATATCTAGTGCCCTGAAGCATAAATTAATCCAGCACCTAGTGTGCCTTTGGGCTGCTTTTTGCTTCCTGATTTGTATATTGGTTGTGTTTTAGGAGATGCAGGATATCCTCCACTGTAGCCTAAAATGGCTGTGCTAAGTAGTTCCATTAGTAGGCATTGAACTAGAGAGTTATATCACTTGTTTAGTCATGCATTTCAGTAAGTGCACCCTTGGGCAGCTGCCTATTTTATTGACGGATTCAACCCAGGGAACATCTCTCCCAAGTGCGGATTATAGAGTCTCCGGAAAACAACACACTTTCACTTGTTTCAGTTGGGAGACTTTGTGGCACCATTAAAATTTCAGTTAAGTATAATAATCCTACTCAATAAAGGAAACTGAATGCTCTGATGTCAGATTCTAATTAATAGAGGTTCTTGAGCAGACAAGTTTGTAAAAATCTCATAAAATTATCTTAGAACAGAGAAGTGATCCACTAGCCGAGCGGACCGACATTATATTCAGAGATGTGCCAATTTAGTGGGTTAATTTGTCAGCTTACTGCACATATGCCCTGCAGGACATTCCTCATTGGAGCATGCGTACCTTTAAGAATGAGCTGGGGCACCTATTGCATACAAACTATTTTTATTAACCCCTGTAGTAAATTACAAACACAGATTTTTCTATAAGACAAAGATGGCAGCATCCGCTGCTTATTTAATCTTCCCCCAAAGAGACAGTTTTGTTATAGAATACATTTATATTTTAAAGTGACATTCTAGAACCATTAGAGCATGTAATGTTTGAACAACTGACACTTCAACTCTATGTATTTAACCACTGCAATACAAGACATGGATATATGCACATCTTAACCTGATTTTCACAGTTGTCTTAGAGCCAAAATACCTCACCTCCCTTTAAGTAGTTGCTGAATTGCTTTCACTTGTACAGCAACTTTATAACCTTTAAATCGAAGCCCTTGCAGGCCGCATCTCTGTAAATTTTATTAGCTTTTCACAGCCAGACAGCACTAGTTCATGTACGCAATATAGGTAGCATTGTGCTTACTCCCGTGGAGTTATGCAGGAGCCTGCACTTACATGGCTACAATGCAAGTTTGTAAATAGCAGTGAGAAAAGGGGGCAGTCTGCAGAGGCTTAGATACAAGTTAATAACAGAGGTAAAAAGTATATAAATATAACAGTGTTGGTTGAGCAAAACTGGGGAACGGGTAATAAAGGGATTATCTATATTTTAAACAATAACAATGTTCAAGTAAACTGTCCTTTTAAAGGGATGTAAAACATTCTGTTGCAATAAAAGAAGCATTCAACAGAAATCATTGCACTATGTATTATTTATTTACATAGATGTTATCTTTTATTTATTTTTTTTACCCAACATTTGTGCTTCCTGTCACAGCCCTACATGGAAGAGGAGACCTTTACAGGAAGGTTTATCTTAGTCTGATGTCATAAAACTTCTAGACTAGTAAATAGACTAGATAAAAGGGGGTCAGATTTGCTCAAGCCCAGAACTGATAGAATAAAAATTTAGGTTTTGAAAATCCTCTGCTCTTAAAACCCTGAGGACTACACTGAGAATTTTGCAAGAAAACAAGTTATTTGCTGTTTTTGACACAATCATTTTCTTTTTATATTTACTTTAACATATTTGTTCTTACCAAAGGAGCACTGTTAATATCCATTTAAGTCCAGAGGGTGTGTATCTAATTATTAATATACTGTACCCTGGTAGATGCCTGCAACGTTTGGTGAAAATGCTAAGAAAAAATACTTTATGTATGTCTAAAGAGAGACAGTAGTATCCCAAAATGTTGCATAATAAAAGTAAAAGATACATTTAACATCCTGGTGAGTGCCTCATGCCTATTCTTAGTGTAACACACTATTTGGAATCACTTCTCCGCATCACACTAATAACCCTCATATTACTTATACTGGACTACTTACCTTTGCATAGCTCTGCAGAATATGATCGAGCATAAGAAATAAATATTAATACTAATAAAATAATATTGGCTTACCTTACCTAGCAGTGACTTTTCCAGGTTTGAGTTATAGTACTACACATATCACAGGGCAGATAATAGCTATAGGGCCCATCTAATGTGTCTGTATACATTTAATATATTTAGTGTATAAAGAAAAACTAAGTAACTAGAAACCACAGCAGCTGTTTTACTGTAGTGTTCTCTATTTTGCATAAAGGTTTTTTTAAGATTTCAAAAAAAGAATTTCTCTTTCTTCGGATGATAGCTGCCTGCCAACATGATTGAGAAAGAAGGCAAATTAACTATTAATTATAGCTACCACGGTTTCTTTTGTGTCCCAGCCTCTCTAATTATGAGACCATTGAATTATTGATGAGATCGAATACCGTAATGTTATTTGTATTACTGCTGTATCGTCTTAAGTTCTTAAGCTGGTATTCTTTACAATACCACCCATTTGTTGTACAATAATAACATAGTTATCTACTATACATTTAGCGTTACTTTGTTTGTTAAGGGTGTTTGGAGAATTAAGTAGGTTTCTTTCTGGTTCACTTAAGTTGTTGTTACAAACTGGAATCCACAATGCTCTTCTGTTTTTCTTTCTTTTTTTTTTTCTTTTCTTAAATTGATGATAATTCACCGTACTGTGGTGTTTAAAAAAAAGTTAAAGTATAAATGATAGTAAATCTATACCAGAAATGGTGTTTTCTTTTGTTATTTCTTTATTATTTATATACCAGAAATTGTGTTTTCTTTTGTTATTTCTTTATTATTTCTATACCAGAAATGGTGTTTTCTTTTGTTATTTCTTTATTATTTCTATACCAGAAATGGTATTTTCTTTTGTTATTTCTTTATAACACTAGTATTGGCATTTGAAAAAATAAATACATTTTGAAGTACAAAGTTTGCCTCTCTAAATTAAGCAACAAATATATATTGAGTGTTACTCTTTTGCCATAATTCCTATTTTATCTGTTCATTTACCTATTTTTTTTTTTATTATATATCTTTATTAGCACTCCAAACAACAAAACAGTCAAAACGGTACATTAAATTATACAAATCTAGATGGGCGTCTTCAAATGGACAGATGACATCAGTGCTCAATAGTCCTATCATAGTAGAATCGTGGTCCTAGTTGTTTATATCATAATCAGTTTAAATGTGTGTTTGATCCCTGTATATCTTTAACCTGGAATATGTTGTAAGCAAACTCAATAAGAGCACTTTTTCTAGGTTGTTTAAGAATATATTTGGTTAAATTTTATGGAACAAAGATGTAAATTAGTATCATAGAATAGACCAGTGTTCTACACTCCTATATAAAAAAGATGATATATATTAGAGCAGATGAATGTATTTCAAGAGTACATAAAACCTTTTCTAGGATACATTATTTTCAAACATTGCAAAATATAATTAACAATGTAAAGGATGTAAAAATTGATCAAATCTTAATTTCAGATCATGCCCCGATTCTCTTGGAACTAGGAGAATTCCAAAAATTTTGAAAGAATAATAGATTGTATCCTAGATACTTCTTTGATAATATTTTAAGATTTTCAACAATTTCTGCAAAGTAAATGGGAGGAGTATATAAAATATAATAGAAAGAATAAACTAAAGAATTTGAGAATTATTATGCCGATATTTATTCACATTAATTTATAGATAAAAGGAAAAAGGAGGCCTTTTAGGATGATATTTATTTACCTTGACACAATTACAGAGAATTGAATTAGAGAGAGATTTTGAGGTATCTGAATTTAATATGGCAATAAAAGAGTTAGGGAGAAATAAAGCATTAGGCCCAGACTATCTACCTGCAGAATATTATAAATCTTTGCAACATGTAATTACACAATCTTTAGTGAACTTGTACAATTTTTATTGGAGGAGAGTTAATTCACCAAATAGGGATTTTTCCAATTGTTTGTTATGCTTAATTTTAAAACCTGGGAAGTCACCTGAAAAAGTTTTTTTTTTTTAATTTTGACTGAGATTCTGGCTGATCGATTGCAAAATTCAATTATAAATTTGATTCATCCAGATCAACCTGGCTTTTTTAAAGGGAGATTGTCAAGGGAAAACATTTAAAAAGGTGTTATATGTTCTAGATATTCTTCGAAAAAGTTTTAATGGTTTAATAAAAGACATCCTACAGCCAGAATCTTAGTCAATGGAGAGGAATCAAATATCTTCATAGAGGCACAAGACAAGGGTGTCCTCTCTCACGTTTACTGTTCAACCTAGCAATTGAAACATTTGCGATTTGGGTAAGGGAAAATATTGATAATATTATTTTGGCTGATATAGCAGTACATTTAGCTCTATATGCTGATAATGTATTATTGTTTTTAATAAAGCAAAGAAAAATGTACCTAAAATTCTATAAATGTTAGCTGATTATGAATCCTGCTGGTTTTAAGATAAATCAATCAAAATCAGAATTACTATAAATGAAGAGAAAATCTCAGCAAAGCAGATCTTCATATGGCTTTAAAGTAGTGGTTACTTATTTTAAATATTTAGGAATAAATATTTCCGAGGGTGTACATAATATTTGTTTAATATAGTATAGATATTGAAAGTAACATTATTTTGTCTGAATGTTATTTTCAACATTGACTAAAAAAATATTTTTTAAACTATCTAAAATGAGTTTATATGGCAAGGGAAACAAGGATTAGTATAAAGAAATTACAACAGCCCAATTTAAATGCAGGTTTGGCTCTAGTAAATTTTACTTGATATAATCTCTCTCTATTGGCTAAAACAGTAATTGAGTGGATGTTAGAAGTTAGTCAGTTTAAATTACAATAGAATCTATTAAAACCATGTTCTATTTTGATGCTTCCTCATATGGAGTTGGGAAAATGGCCTTTAGTAGTTTGAAAACTTTGTATCTGAAATGTTGAGAATCTAAATTTTGATTGGATATTTTAAAAATCAAGGGGTTTAAAAAAAAGCACTGCAGTTAGCATGTTATGGAGCACTAATTAAACCCAATATTTAACCATGCATGTTACGGACAAGCAAGGGTTAATTAATTCCCCTATGTCACTGCAGGGATATAAGCCATTTTATTACCTTGTGTTCTGGGTTCAATCAATGTCCTCTGCATGTGAATGCTCTTGTGTACATATATAACACATGTGCATGGGTGTCTGTGTGAAGAAAAGCAACGTTTGTTTTCAGTACTACACTGGATTTCTTATAACATTTTCATATCCTGCAGTCCCAGAGTGTTGGTATCAGATAATGTAGAGTCACAGTATTGTTTGTTGTATCCAGAGGATGTGTGTTAGAGAAATGAACCGCTATAGACAGTGAACTGGCCACCCACAATGCTTTTCTCTTATGTGTGCATAAAATCTAACACTTCAAATATTTTGTGTTGTGATTTTATAAAGTTCTGTTCATCAAGTTATTAATCTGGAAACAAGATTTGTATTTGTCTTTTTGGTAAACAGTGCCACTTTCTACACCACATTTAGTCTGAGGTTAAAACGAACCAGACTGCAATTATTTCTGCCCACCTACTTACATGTGTATATAGAGGTATTAATGTTCCTGTCAGCATAAATTGTAGGCCTGTTGGCAATCCTTACAACTTCACATTAACAGAGCATATTTCTGAAATCTCAGATTTAATGTTGCAGTATCTCAATATTAATGAGAACAGTAAAATATATAAAGCAGATTTGCAGCTGCAATATATGAGAGAAAGCTGATCCTTTGTTATGTATTTGCAATTAAAGGGACACTAAACTCAGCCTTTGATCTCCCTGTTACATGTCTAATTAAGAATAATAAAACATTGAGTTATGTATATATTATTTACTGTGTCTGTTTTTGCAATAAAACACCTCTTAAAGGTGTACTTGTCCCACACAAAGCGGATGCCGGGCGTGCTGTCTAATCACAGCGCGCCAGGGAACTGCTTTTGAAAAGAAGACCTAATCAGAAGAGCCTGGAGATTAAACGAGGTAAGTGTAACTTTGGGGGACAAAATCTCTAAAATATTTAGATTTTTCAAGCTGTTGCTAAGATAATGTTACATAATTCTGTACTATGTGCAGATTTATGCAACATTATTTTTTAAGTTTACTGTCCCTTTAAAGAAGTGAACTGGAAAGTTATTTGAAATTATGCTCTCTCTGAATCATAAAAGAAACAAAATCGGAGTTTTGAGCACCTTTAACAAATGTTTCAATCAGCAAAATAAAAAAAAAAAATATATATATATATATACACATACTGTATATATATATATATATATATATATATATATATATATATATATATATATATATATATATATATATATATATAATATTTATTTTTATATTTAAAATTTACATTTGATTTGCAATAATATAATGTATTTTTTTCCAAAACAAATGTTAAATTAGTATTATCATTATTATTATTTTAATGTTACCATTTATTCTGAAAACATTTGACAAACTTGTATTCTATTGGATGACTTGACAAACTTGTATTCTATTGGATGACTGTGAAAATACATTTATCCTCCCCTAACAGAAATGTACATGATTACTGGAAGTAATTATTTTCATTTCATTGCTGATATGATCACTTCACAATGCATTGATAAGCCCCCATTCCAGGAAGACATTTTCAAATTGTCTATGTTGTACTGATAGCCTGAAGTGCTTCCTGCAAGTTATTAATGTTTGTTATAGAAGGTGGGGCAACTGGTTACTCAAGTATGTCCTCAATATGGTATTTTAAGGTGGGTATACAGAATGTCATTTTTAAAAAAATAAAAACGTATAATTATACACATAAATTGATCCTCCTCACATACTATTTAAGAGGATTCTGGGTAAGATATGCAAATTAGGTTCACTACACAAATCAAATTTTCTCTCTCTCTCTCTCTCTCTCTCAACAGCATTGCACTACTGGCAGCTAGCTGAACACATCTAGTTAGCCAATCACAAGAGACAAATGTGTGCAGGAACCAATCAGTAGCTAGCTCCCACTAGTTTAAGATATGTGCGTATTCTTTTTCAAACAATACCAAGAGAACGAAGCGCATTTGAAAATAGAAGTGAATATTAAGTGTCTTAAAATTACATATTCTATCTGAATCATGCAAGTTAAATTTTGACTTTCCTATCCCTTTAAAAGCTAAATTTTTTAGATATATTTTACTTAGCAACCCAATGAAATACTAGATACCTGATATGCTTAAAGGGACACTGAGCCCAATTTTTTTTATTCAGATAGAGCATGCAATTTTAAGCCACTTTCTAATTTACTCCTATTATCAATTTTTCTTCGTTCTCTTGCTATCTTTATTTGAAAAAGAAGGCATCTAAGCTAAGGAGCCAGCCATTTTTTAGTTCAGTACACTGGACAGCACTTGTTTATTGGTGGGTATATTTATCCACCAATCAGCAAGAACAACCAAAAATGGGCCGGCATCTAAACTTACATTCTTGCTTTTCAAATAAAGATACCAAGCGAATAAAGAAAATTTGATAATAGGAGTAAATTAGAAAGTTGCTTAAAATTGCCTGCTCTGAATCGCAAAAGAAAAAATTTGGGTTCAGTGTCCCTTTAATACACAATTATATAATATATATATATATATATATACACACATATATATATTTTAATAAATGATGAATAGAATACTTTGTGAATGGGATTCTACTTTTGATAGGGTATCTGTCCCTAATAAACAACACTTCCTATACAAGTATGACCTGCACAGTTATTTCACTGCAAACTTGACATTCTTGTCCCAGATATGCATTTTTTACAGTCAATAATTAACAAATATTTCCTAGTTAACCACCATAACATGTCTGCCATATGGAGTTTATATTATATAATCAATAATATTTATTCTGTGGTTTGTTTGTATTGCAAAATAAATAGAACATACTGATTTTCAACCCAAGATGAGTGTTAGAGATAAAATATGTTTTTTTATAAAATACAAGTTACGACAACCCCTGTATTAAAGTCATCACAGTTAATAATTTTCTTTGTGCTTTCTTTTATTCTCTTCCTATTGTGTTTAAGAACAAAAGGGTGTCACCATGGCAACTTCACATCACGGGTTAGATGCAGGTTTAGGCCTATTAGAAAGAGCAAAAAAGTACCTAATTAAGTATATTTATGAGCTTCAGAGGAATATTTTTATGTTTGCATTAATCCTTCTTCATAAGAAATTTAAAAACAATCCCCTTTGTGATGTTTACTAAAATCTACTTATAAAAGTTACATCTTGAAAAGTCATATCAGTAAATTGATCTTTGTATACAAACACTTAAAGGGACATTAAACACTTTGAGATGGTAATATAAAATGATAAATTGTATATATAAAAAAACTCTGCAATATACTTTCATTATTTATTTTGTCCTCTTTGCCTGTAATTCCATTCTGAAATTGTGAGCTTTTCAGTTCCTGTTAGAAATGGAAGTGCAGAACACTGTTAAATCCAGCACAACCATTGGCTGCACACTCTAGTGACCTATTTATAACTGTCCCTAATTGGCCACAGCAGAGAAGGTAACACAAGTTACAACATGGCAGCTCCCAGTGTTTTATAGGCACTAAAACTTTACACTTATTTTGTCACTTTTTAAACAACTAATGAAACTTTAAAAAATACATCTACATGTTAGTCATGGACTAATATTTTCTTTGAATGCATCATTCTATCTAGCATGTATTTAGTGTTTAATGTCCCTTTAAAGGGACATTAAACACTTGATTGTAAAATAAAAGGTTTGTGTATAGTAAACATATCTTACAATATGCTTTCATTATTTATTTTGTCCCTTTTTCTGTAATTTAACTTTGAACACTGTTGCTTGTCTTAATCCTATTGAGTTTTTATCAAGTAAAAATGAACCATCATGTTAGGATTCTCCTGTCTCTTCTTCTGAGAACAATTAGGGACAATAGAACAAGGTTTTGTGGAGACCCTGTTGCCTTGTTTGCACACTTACTTTTATATCTATTTCTTAATGGCCTCTACAGAAGAAATAGACAGGGGGAAAACAAAGTCCTTGGTTTCAACATGACAACCCCTATTACTGTGTAGAAACTAAACTTTTACACTTATATATTTAATATCTAAAGCACTAATATAATACAAAAATACATCTACATATTATTTTGCAGTTAAAGTGAATGTAAACTTTCACAAATCAGTTCCCAGTTTTTAAAAATACTATTAAAAACAGGGGCACTTTTATTCATGAAACTTTACATTGCAGTGTTTTCTTTAAAAATACTTACCTTTTTCTTCAGCCAAGCCGGACCAGCGATCATCTGCCCGCAGCTCCTTTGTACTTATGTCAGCAATGACAAAACCAACTTCCTCCAATCATGGCGTGCACCCCAGAGCGCCCATCTCGTGAGGCCACGCCGTGATTGGAGGAAGCCGGTTTCATCATTGCTGTGCTAAGGACAGCATGAAAAGGGGGCGGGGGATCGCTGGTCCGGCTTGGCTAAAGAAAAGGTAAGTATTTTTTTTAAAAACGCTGCAATTTAAAGTTTCATGAATGAAAGTGCCCCAGTTTTTAATAGTATTTTTAAAAAACGGGCACTGATTCATGAAAGTTTACATTCACTTTAATCTTTGCTCTGAATAGATTATTATTTATAGCATTGATTTACTGTTTACTGTCCTTTAAAACCTCTACATCACACACATGGCTACTTTTTTTGTCATGTATAGCAGAGAATGTAATTTACATTTGAACAAAATTTGGCTTCTGCTATATAAAAATAAATATTTATTAGTATCTATATGTCTGTCTGTCTATCTAGTTGCCTGCCTGTCCTGCTTCTCTATATCTACCTTAAAAGGACAGTATACACCAATTTTCATATAACTGCATGTAATAGACACTACTATAAAGAATAATAGGCACAGATACTGATATAAAAATCCAGTACAAAACCGTTTAAAAACTTACTTAGAAGCTTCCAGTTTAGCTCTGTTAAAAAGGTAGCTAGAACACCCATTTTAAATGGGAAATATCAGACACTCCCCCCCCCCTTCCTCTGCATATGAAAAGACTCTTTACACAAACAGGAGTAAGCTGGAGTAGGTATACCTCGGTATTCTCCTAAAACTTTGGGGCTTGGTTAGGAGTCTGAAAATCAGACCGATGTTATTTAAAAATAAGCAAAACTAGACATTTAAAAAAAAAAAAACCTGTATGGGCTATATAAAAATGGATCATCTACAAAACATTTATGCAAAGAAAAATCGAGTGTGTAATGTCCCTTTAGTGTAACAATATAATTTATCTAATTTGTTTGCAGTGTTTAAAATCATTGTTTACTTGATTAATTGCTCAATATCTTCACCTACATTATTTTCAAAAGTCTGCAACCCAGGTGTATTTTTAAAATCTTATTTTTAACAATGGCTTTTTTGTGTTATGTACGCAAGCATTCCCTACTTTAACACAAGATCTGACTTGTCTCTTTAGCAGTGGAAAGGACTTCAACGTTTAAAAAGATGCAGGTTTAAAATTATACACATGCTATTTGTTTTATAAATTAAACACATGCACTATACAGGTGTCCTGTAAACTGTAAGAAACTCCCAATTTGGACCAAAAGACCTTGAAGGGCACCTCGTATCTAAGTGCATTTTAACAGGTTTTCACAGCTAACCAGCGCTAGTTCATGTGTGCCATATATATATTATATTGTGCTCACTCCCATGGAGTTATTTATGAGCCCGCACTTATTGGCTAATATGCAAGTCTGACAAAAGAACTTTGATAAGGGGGCAGTCTGCAGAGGTTCAGATACAAGGTACTCACAGAGGTAAAAAGTATATTTATATATGTTGGTTGTGCAAAACTGGGGAATAGGTAGCTTTTTAAATAATAAAATTTTTTGAGTAGACAGTCCCTTTAAATCCTATTCACACACACATACATATAAATGAATACTCTTAGACAGTGATGGCGAACCTTGGCACTCCAGATGTTTCAGAACTACATTTCCTATGATGCTTAGGCACTCTGAAGTCTAGTCGAGCATCATGGGAAATGTAGTTCTGAAACGTCTGAAGTGCCATCACTGCTCTAAGAGGATACAAGCATTCTATTTTAAACAACTAATGTGCACTATTTTATAAGCCCAAAAGTATGGATGAATCTTAAATTACATTTAGGGAACCTTCATGTTCTGACCATGAAACTAAGGTGTTGTCGCCTAATGTCTTAGGGTCCCATGGAATATCTAGCGAGTTCACAAGTTGTGGGTGATATATTCAGTTTTACTGCTAATTACCTTGAGAGCCCCCTTACAATGTATTCTGGGTGCATTACACAATTTATTTATTTTTTTACACAGCAGCAAAATATGTGTATTTTCATTGTCAAAAATAGATAGACTTAATAAAAGTCAATTTACAATGGATTTTTATTATTTGTGCTCTCCATCTAAATCATACATGTTTAATTTTGACAACCATGTTTATTTAATAAATAACTTCCATATCCCTTTAAAGTAGGTTATACATAATTTTTCTTCTCCAGTAAGTTGATTAATTGCTCAATATCGTCACCTAAATTAAAACCTCACCAAATTTTAATAAAATACTTTATTATGAACTATACAAAAGATATTTCATGGTTTAATGATCATGCTTTCTTGCAACTGCAAATTGACTTGGTAAGTGCAACCGGTGATTTCATTACATTAATTACAAAGTAACCGTATTCATCGCTGCTGTGATGTTGACTTGGTAAATATGAGGCTTAATATGTGTGTTTGCACAATAACTGTGGGTGATGTTTACCTTGTTAAATACAATAGTTTCTACAAAATGATGTCAAATAAGGAATGCAGATGGTACAGATGACAGCTTGCTTTTTTCTGGTCAATGAGATAAATTGTGGTTAATTTATTATCGGTTCTCATCTGCACAATATACAAGAACCTGTTAAATAGAAAGGAAATATAATAGTCAACAAGAATCGTTACATTTGGTTAAATTAACTACACATTGTACTAGCCTGCCTAGTTTCAAGGGGACAATGTACACTTGATTTTTCTTTGCATAAATGTTTTGTAGATAATCCATATACTGTATATAACCCATCAAGGAGTGTTTTTGTAACAAAGTATAGTTTGTTTGTTTTTTAATAACATTGTGATGATTTCCAGACTCCTAATCAAGCCCTCAGTCAACCTCATCAACAGTGCTAAACTCATAGCATGAGTAAGGGTTTAGAGCTCGAAACGTTGCTGTTGGATTCACACTCTGGAATAAATTTTGTTGAATAATATAGTGCTATGAAGCTTGTTTGCTTTTGTGATACTTTTTAGGCTTGCAATGGACCTTTGCTTTTTACGTGCACTACCTATGGTTCCTGTTTATACACTAAACTGGGAGCTTCTCAGTAGGTTTTTAAAAGGTTTTATACTGTATTTTTAGATCAGTATGTGTGCATATTCTTTTTAGTAGTGTCTATTACATGCAGTTATATGAAAATTGGTGTACACTGTGTTTTTTTAATTTTATTCATAAAACTTTATTTATTACAATTCTGGGCATAAAAAGTTGCATACAGTATGTAAGAAATTCATTTTGAATTTTAATATAATTCCCTTAGGGGACTGGAGAACATACTATCTAAGCAGACAAGCTGTTACAGTGTCACAACGTTTAAGGGACAAATTCAGTTCATTTGTGGACAGCCAAGATTGCTGATAATATCTCACTGAAGAAATAAATTAGATGGTTGCATGTAGTAGCCGGGTGGTTTCCAGAGCCTTAAGGAAACATATTAAATTAGAAATTCCTGGAATAATCTGTAAATTTGTTTAAATTTAAACCAAGTAAACTGGATTACTGCTGCTCATATATATCTGCTCCAGATGTCAGTTTCATCTTTAATACCCTAGAAATGCTACAGTATAAGAAAAACTGAACTACTATAGTAATCATTTTGTCAAATATTTAATGTTCTGAATGAACTGTAACTTTGTCATGGTTTAATGAAAAATACAATATTACAGAATGGCCTCATTGTCGTTTTTAGTCATAAAACATTAGTAATATATTCAAGGCAAACCTTCCAAAACAAAAACAGCATCATAAAAAAAATACAGTACAGTTACATCTAGGGCCAGATGATGAAACACTCTCTGGTATGGATAGAAATTGATTAAAATCTTTAGGAATGTTTTTAACATTATTATTGTATCATGTGACAGCCAGCAGCCTATTAGAAAAATGCATATATACGGGTGCTTCAGAAAGTGTGCATAAAAAAACCCTCATTTGTTCCTGCATTGATGACGGAAAAAGAAGTAAATTGCTATTACATTTATAGAAAACACGTATGCATATTATTATTATAGTAATATTATAGTAGTAAGAGAAAAATTAAGAGCTGTAATGGTTTCCTTCTTTGAAAGTGTAGCTTTCCCAGCTCTGATGCCTTATTGTATTTTAACTCACAGTGGCATCTTTTAAAATTTGGAAGATTGAGTCATACTGCAATAGAGTGTATTGTAAATGCAGAATTTGCCACTTAAATTAGAAAATATTTTATTTTTTTCTGAGAGATTTTGCAAACTTCTAACAAGACATTTCAGAGTGTACAGAGGGGGATGTTGAAAAAACAAATAAAGTCCATGGGTCTTTCTGCATTCTCCCTTTTGTTTTAATCACATTGTTTTTACCTCAAAAAAACACCTGTGCTCAGTCACAATTTATTTATCATCTATTCATCTATAACGGACCTCACAAATTGAGTCTATTTCAGCTTTTCTCAAGGAAATTATATATATTGGAGTAGCCGTGTTAGTCCACAGATTTAGAGATCAAAATAACAAGAGTATTGCATTGAGCGATGATACTTTTTTATTGGACTAACTATACATTTACAGGGAGTGCAGAATTATTAGGCAAGTTGTATTTTTGAGGATTAATTTTATTATTGAACAACAACCATGTTCTCAATGAACCCAAAAAACTCATTAATATCAAAGCTGAATAGTTTTGGAAGTAGTTTTTAGTTTGTTTTTAGTTATAGCTATTTTAGGGGGATATCTGTGTGTGCAGGTGACTATTACTGTGCATAATTATTAGGCAACTTAACAAAAAACAAATATATACCCATTTCAATTATTTATTTTTACCAGTGAAACCAATATAACATCTCAACATTCACAAATATACATTTCTGACATTCAAAAACAAAACAAAAACAAATCAGTGACCAATATAGCCACCTTTCTTTGCAAGGACACTCAAAAGCCTGCCATCCATGGATTCTGTCAGTGTTTTGATCTGTTCACCATCAACATTGCGTGCAGCAGCAACCACAGCCTCCCAGACACTGTTCAGAGAGGTGTACTGTTTTCCCTCCTTGTAAATCTCACATTTGATGATGGACTGCAGGTTCTCAATGGGGTTTAGATCAGGTGAACAAGGAGGCCATGTCATTAGATTTTCTTCTTTTATACCCTTTCTTGCCAGCCACGCTGTGGAGTACTTGGACGCGTGTGATGGAGCATTGTCCTGCATGAAAATCATGTTTTTCTTGAAGGATGCAGACTTCTTCCTGTACCACTGCTTGAAGAAGGTGTCTTCCAGAAACTGGCAGTAGGACTGGGAGTTGAGCTTGACTCCATCCTCAACCCGAAAAGGCCCCACAAGCTCATCTTTGATGATACCAGCCCAAACCAGTACTCCACCTCCACCTTGCTGGCGTCAGAGTCGGACTGGAGCTCTCTGCCCTTTACCAATCCAGCCACGGGCCCATCCATCTGGCCTATCAAGACTCACTCTCATTTCATCAGTCCATAAAACCTTAGAAAAATCAGTCTTGAGATATTTCTTGGCCCAGTCTTGACGTTTCAGCTTGTGTGTCTTGTTCAGTGGTGGTCGTCTTTCAGCCTTTCTTACCTTGGCCATGTCTCTGAGTATTGCACACCTTGTGCTTTTGGGCACTCCAGTGATGTTGCAGCTCTGAAATATGGCCAAACTGGTGGCAAGTGGCATCTTGGCAGCTGCACGCTTGACTTTTCTCAGTTCATGGGCAGTTATTTTGCGCCTTGGTTTTTCCACACGCTTCTTGCGACCCTGTTGACTATTTTGAATGAAACGCTTGATTGTTCAATGATCACGCTTCAGAAGCTTTGCAATTTTAAGAGTGCTGCATCCCTCTGCAAGATATCTCACTATTTTTTACTTTTCTGAGCCTGTCAAGTCCTTCTTTTGACCCATTTTGCCAAAGGAAAGGAAGTTGCCTAATAATTATGCACACCTGATATAGGGTGTTGATGTCATTAGACCACACCCCTTCTCATTACAGAGATGCACATCACCTAATATGCTTAATTGGTAGTAGGCTTTCGAGCCTATACAGCTTGGAGTAAGACAACATGCATAAAGAGGATGATGTGGTCAAAATACTAATTTGCCTAATAATTCTGCACTCCCTGTATATGTTGACAAGCTTTCGGAAGAGTTCCTTCCTTTATCAAGTCTAAAGCAATACGTATTTTCTTTAGACTTGATAAAGGAAGGAACTCTTCCGAAAGCTTGTCAACTTATAAATGTATAGTTAGTCCCATAAAAAAGTATCATTGCTCAATGCAATACTCTTGTTATTTTGATATCTATCTATCTATCTATCTATCTATCTATCTATCTATCTATATATATATATATATATATATATATTTTTTTATATGTTGAGGTCTTTTTGAAGGCCTTATTCATATTTATATGGTAAATAAACTCCTCTATAGGATAGCTGAGGTGTTTTTAAACTAAACAGATATAGACGCTTGATGACATATCTTTACATAGATTATGACCCACATCTTTGTAGAATTTTTTTTTTATAAACTGTCTGCAATATACTATTTAATAAATTGCTTTTAAACTTTTCACTTTTCTTGTTTTTCTCAGCTAAAATGTTGTTGTGATCAACTGGTTAAACCACTGTCCTAGAAAATGTTCATATTACCAAAGGCAATACTGCAAGCATGTTACTGGAAGTGTCATACTAAACATGAAAGACTTTTAGTATAAACACGGCTATGTCTTCTAAGAATAATGTTTTAATTAGTTTGGCGTATGAACACGATAAAAGAAAGTGTGTTACTAGTTATCTTTTATTCCATTGGCTCCTTTTACATAATCAGTGAGTAACATTGGAGTAAACAGAGCTGCTGATTGGTGCGTGCATTTGGCTGACAGGCAGAGGTGCATACACACCAATCAGAGATTTGTAAGTTCTGAGACTGGCCCTGGGAGTGTGTAAAGGAAGCCTTTTTTAAAGCCTTTTTTTTCTAATACATGCATGCATTAATTTGAGTAGTACTGAGGCAGAGTAGTCATATTTGGGCATTGAAGAACAATTAAAGGAATACTCTTGCCCCTGAGTGCTCAGATACTTGCTTCTTTGATTCTCATGTTAGTGGTTCTGTTCCTACCGCAATTCTGAAGCACCACACTGCTGGTAATCAAGTTGTTTTGCAAACTCTATGTGAAGTCTGCATTTGCTCTTACATTGGATCGGTCTCTCCGTCTCCTGTTGCGGCAACTGCTGATGACGTCACACAAAGGAATACTAAACCTTAACAAATGTGGCAGCTCCCATAAAGTTGTAGAAACTTTGTGAAATTTAGAAAATTAAGAATGCTCTGAGATAACTTACAGGGGAAAAACATTAAAGGGACACTGAACCCAAACTTTTTATTTCATGAGTCAGAGCATGCAATTTTAAGCAACTTTCTAATTTACTCTTATTACCAATTTGTCTTCATTCTCTCTGCATCTTTATTTGATAAGTAGGAATGAAAGCTTAGGAGCCAGCCCATTTTTTGCTCAGAACCTGGGTTTTGCTTGCTGATTGGAGGCTAAATATAGCCACCAATCAGCAAGTGCTATCCAGGGTGCTAAAACTTACATTCCTGCTTTTTCAAATAAAGATACCAAGAACGAAGAAAAAATTGATAATAGGAGTAAATTAGAAAGTTGCTTAAAATTGCTTGCTCTATCTGAATCATGAAAGAAAAAAAAATTGGGTTTAGTGTCCCTTTAATCATGTTTTATTAAATGTAACTCAGATGACAGATTGTGTCAGGGGTAGGTGAAGATGAATTCTGTTTGTAGATGTTCCCTCTAGAACAAAGAAGGCTTGGGAGACACTGAGGAACAATCTGTAGAATACATCGCAAGCTCAGTTTGACAAACAATGAATAAATAGATATTCAAATGTAGATTTCTGCTATTTAATATATAGTTGTTTCTCTTCGTTAGGAATACGGCAGGTTAGCCGTAATAAGATATATCATTTGTCTTGAAGAAGGCTCAAGGATAGATCCGAAACATCGACAACTATCATTCATGTACTTTTCATGTATTAAATAATCCAAGAATTCTTTTTTTTTTCTCTCTCTCCCTCTCTCTCTCACTCTCTCTCTCTCTCTCTCTCTCTCTCTCTCTCTCGATAGATTGGGTGAAAAAACTTAAATAAATTTATTTTTATAAATTATCCAAAAAATAACATTTATGTCCTTTTAATGAATCTTTGTAATCCCCTTTTCCCTAAGATTTAAAATTGGTTGTTTTGGGGGTTTTTCACCTCTCCCAGTTTTTCCCCCCTCTCCCAGGTTACATTCTTCATGACCCAGTTTTCGGGTTCCTACAATGTTCTACAAAGTCATTGCTTGATCAATGAAGTAGCTTATTTCTATATGTCTGACCACAGCAGAGAAGCTAAGATGAAGATAGTCACAATGCTTTTCAATGTTTGTCACTGGAATACAAAACACATTTTGCTAATAAAATGGCAATTTTTAAATGTTTCTGAAACATTTATTTTGTATCATATAAAAATAGTTTCATGTCCCTTTAAATACACTTGAAAAGTTTTAACATAAAAACAGGCATCTTCAAACTTTTTGAAGCTGGAACCATAGAGAACTTGAGCTTTCATCTATGTCATTCTGGGAGGAAAACACCCACAGAGCTGAGACCCATACAATATTATACTTTATTAAATGAGTAAATAACACTTTTTTACCATCACCCTAAGCAATAGTGGGACATTTCGAACAACGGACATCAAAGCAATCATCTTTCTTGTTTAGTTGCTGGACATTTAAAGCGACATGAAAACCCAAATGATTTAGAAAGAACATGCAATTTTAAACAACTTTCTAATTTACTTCTATTATCTATTTTGATTAGTTCTCTTAATATCCTTTGCTAAAAAGCATATCTAGATAGGTTTAGTAGCTGCTGATTGATGCCTCACGTGATTGGCTCGCCCATGTGCATTGCTATTTCATCAGGAAAGGCTATCTAAAGAATGAAACAAATTAGATAATAGAAGTAAATTGGAATATTGTTTAAAATTGTATTCTCTGTCTGAATCATGAAAGAAAAAAAAATGTGGGTTAAGTGTCCCTTTAATTCAGCTTTAAGCCAAAAATGGAAAAGCTTGGAGTCCTCTGCTTATAATTTATCTAGTAGAGGTCACAAACAGCACACATGGTTTAAACACAATGAGGATTTCCTTGGTATTCTATTTACAAACAGGTTGAAGTACGGTGCTGACGTATGTATTTCTGAATAATCAGCTGTTCCATGATTTCTTTGTACTTTTATAAACAGGGCATAGACTGCTAAATCACACAGATTAAACTAAAGTATCTATGGATAAAAACTTTAAAGGGTAAGCTTTGGTATTTGTAGGAGGAAAGAGACAGATCTGGAGAAACAGGACTTAAAAAAAATATATTTAAAAGGACCATTAAAGGGACATTGTACACTAGATTTCTTTGCATACATGTTTTGTAGATCCATTTATATAGTCCATCTGGGAGTGGTTTTGTAACAATGTATAGTTTTGCTTATTTGTTTTTAATAACATTGTGCTGATTTTCAGACTCCTAACCAAGCCCCAAAGTATCAGATGTTGACCCAAGTCTATAGATTTAATCTGCTTTAGTTTTTGTAATCCTGTCTTTTAATATGCAGAGAAGAGGAGAGGGGGAGAGTGTCTGATCTTTCTGCTTTCCCAGCCCCTTTCACTGGGTGTCCCAGCCTAAGCTAATCAACAGTTCTAAACTGGGAGCTTCTAAGTAAGTTTTTAAATGGTTTTATACTGGGTTTTTAGATCAGTATCTGTGCATATTCTTCTTTATAGTAGTGCCTATTACATACAGTTATATGTAAATTGGTGTACACTGTCCCTTTAAATACAGCAAGTTTCCATAATCAGCAAACACATAAATAAATGCAATAACTCTCTTCATTTCCTAGGGCTCGTGCAGCAATAGAAATGCATAGAGCAAGTTTTTTTACTTAAAGTGATGGTAAACTCTCCCATTTTTAAAATCAGATCCAGCATGTTTGTGCTATTTTAGATGAAGTTTAATTCTTCAGTTGTAATGAAGATGCGCCATAACTTACTATTGAATATAGATATGAAATTTAAATTCCCCATGCTCCGCCGCCCACTTCAAAAGTACATTTTTCCTTTGAGTTAACAGTTTGAATTGTTGTCCAATCAGTGGGCTCCCCATATGGCACTTTTGTTGTAGCTAGAGCACCGATTAGAGAACTATGCAGACCGTTAGCTCATAGAAAAATTGACATTTGAAGTGGGCGGCGGAGCGCAGGAATATGAATTTCATATCTATATTAAAAAGTAAGTTATAGCGCATCTTCATTAAATCTGATAAATGAAACGCCATCTTAAATAACACTAACATTCCGGATCTGATTTTGAAAATGGGAGAGTTTACCATCACTTTAAGTAATGCGTTTTTACTACTGTCACTGTGACAGACCTAAAGGGACATTAAATATATAAAAAAAAAAGACAATGCAATAGCACTATCTTTGACTTTCAAATAAGTAGACTCACAGGGGCAAATGTATCAAGCTCCGAATGGAGCTTGATGCCCCGTGTTTCTGGCGAGCCTGCAGGCTTGCCAGAAACAGCAGTTATGAAGCAGCGGTCACAAAGACCGCTGCTCCATAACCTGTCCGCCTGCTCTGAGCAGACGGACAGACATCGCCGGAAATCAACTCGATCGAGTACGATCGGGTTGATTGACACCCCCTGCTGGCGGCCTATTGGCCGCGAGTCTGCAGGGGCGGCGATGCAATGATGAATACGGCGAGCGTATTGCTCGCCGTATTCAGCGAGGTCTGTCGGACCTGATCTGCACTGTTGGATCAGGTCCGACAGACCTTGATAACTAGAGGCCACAGACTCATATATGTATATCAATTGGGAAAGCATTGCTATTCAAAGGATAACAAGAGAACAAAGTCAATTTAATAACAGAAATAAATTGGAATTATTTTTTTTTTACTTCCATGCCCTATTTGAATCGTGAATTTTGATTTCCATGTAATTTAAATACATTGATCTTCCGCTTTAAAATTATGGTAAGAAATGTTTATGACTTTATAAACATATTATGGTCAGCAGCTCTGTTTTTTTCAAGATATGATTTTGAGCCTATGTAAAAACCCTATTCATTGTATTTTTATGGCATAGAATAATGAAAAATGCTAAAGATGTTCAAAGAACAATTGTCACACCGGGTGAACAGGTGAAAGGGTTTTGTTAATTTCAAGAGCAACTTAGCACTTCTTAATTATAGCTGTTCATATGATCCCAGTTTGCTATTGAAGGAAATGCAACATTAAAAGGACACTGAACCCAATTTTTTTCTTTTGTGATTCAGATAGAGCATGCAATTTTAAGTAACTTTCTAATTTACTCCTATTCATTTTTATTCGTTCTCTTGTTATCTTTATTTGAAAAAGAAGGCGTCTAAGCTTTTTTTTTTGGTTTAGCACTCCGGACAGCACTTTTTTTATTGGTTGATGAATGTATCCACCAATCAGCAAGGACAACCCCAGTTGTTCACCAAAAATGGGCCGGCATCTAAACTTACATTCTAGCATTTCAAATAAAGATACTAAGAGAATGAAGAAAATTTGATAATAAGAGTAAACTAGAAAGTTTCTTAAAATGTCATGCTCTATCTGAATCACGAAAGAAAAAAATTTGGGTTCAGTGTCCCTTTATGTGAACCATTGACGCCAACATAACTCAACCATAGTGCGGTAGATCACTTCATAAAATTAATAATAAACTTTTAAAAAAAAAAAAGGTGTAAGCTAACACAAATGTAGTTATTAGCAAAATATGACCGTGACCGTTTCCCTTTTGGAACACAGTGTTCCATTTTGTCTTTAGGGCTTTTGAATATTCAGAAATGATTGTTCATTATTGGGTCTGTTGCCTATTGCAGAATAATTTGATGATTGTGCAGTTGAGACAATTAGCTCTAATGAAAAAATGTTACTAGAAGAAAAGAAAAAAATCTTAGAAAAATAATAAAATAAATAAAATTAGACTACTATGTTATAAACTTTTAGGGGTAGATTTATTATAGTGCCAGTGGACATGATACAATGTAGCGTATCATGTCCGCCGCACATAGATAATTGCCGACAGCATACGCTGTTATTTATCATTGCACCAGCAGTTCTTGTGAACTTGTTGTAATACTCATAGATTAGCAAAAATGCTACTAGTAAAAGGTATTATTCAGCGATTGCTTTTTTTCTATGCATGGAGCATATGTACATATGCCTTATGCACCTGCATTCAAACATTGTGTCTGCTCGGAGTGAAGACAGTGTAGTGTATTTATCTGTTAACACTGACACAATCTATGGTCTCTGAGCAGGTGCATACGTACATAACAGCTGCCATAGCTTATATAAGTATGATCCCAGTTTTCTGTTGATGGAAGTGTTCTACATTGTATTACCCATTGCTAATGACATAGCTCAATCATAGTATAAAAAAACATTGTATAAGCCAACACAAAAGTAGGTTAATAGCAGAATATGACAGATATCATTAGTTTAGTTTATTTACCTGTTGGAACATGGTGTTCCATTCTGTAGGGTTTTACAATACCCAAAAATGACTGTTCATTATTGGGTCTATTTAAAGGTAGGTGTCTACTGTAAGACCTGTGTGTGTGTGTGTGTGTGTGTGTGTGTGTATTTTATGTGATTGCATGTGTGAATATGTATGTATGTATGTATGGAGATAGATAGAATAATTGTTATGCTATTTTTTCACAGCTAAACAAAAGCTTTAAAAGAAGGAACCTTCACTTATAAAGTTAACCTCATATATGCCTGTCTGTCTATCTTTATTCAATACTTCATGTTTCTAAAAATTATGATTTACATTACACTTAAAGGGACATGAAACCCAAACAATTTATTTCATGATTCAGATAGAACATATAATTTTACACAACTTTCTTCTGTTTTCCAATTTGCTTAAAGGGATAGTCTTTTATTCAGATAGAGCATGCAATTTTAAGCAACTTTCTAATTTACTCCTATTATCATTTTTTTTTTCATTCTCTTGCTATCTTTAATTAAAAAAGGTGGAAAGTAAGCTTAAAAGCTGGCCCATTTTTGGCTTAGCACCTGGGTAGCGCTTGGATGGCTACATTTAGACACCAATCAGAAAGTTCTACCAGGATGCTGAACCCAAAATGGGCTGGCTTCTAAGCTTACATTCCAGGTTTTTTTTTAAATAAAGATAGCAAGAGAACAAAGAAAAATTGATAATCGGAGTAAATTAGAAAGTTGCTTAAAATGTCATGCTCTATCTGAATCATGAAAGTATAATTTTGACTATACTATCCCTTTAATTCTCTTGGTATCCTTTGCTGAAAAGGATACCTAGATAGGTTTAGGAGCTGGGAGCTCGCTGCTGATTGGTGGCTACACATATATACCTCTTATCATGGCTTACCAATATGTTCAGCTCCCAGTAGTACATCGATGCTTCTTCAATAAAGGATGAAAAGAGAATGAAGCAAAATTGATCATCATTATTATTGGTTATTTGTAGAGCGCCAACATTAGCAGCACTAATAGAATAATAGAAGTAATATGGAAATTTGTATGTTCTATATGAATCATGAAAGAAACATTTTGGGTTTCATGTCCCTTTAATTTGTATTTCACCATAGATAGATGTGTATGGATAGGTACCCACAGACAGAGGTGTAATCTAAATACAATGTAATTCTTGCTACAGTGAAATACGATAGACGGCATGGATTACCTTTTTTGTAGATATGTTTTGTAAAAGGCTTTTCAACTGGAATATACATTCCCATTCTTATCTACCTCTCAGTAGAGAGGACATGTGATGTTCTTGATAGAGATTGGATTATATAGTTGATAAAATTAGGAAAATGATACAATCCCTGCATAAAAGAATCATGCAGAAATGTAGACCAAGGGTAACATTTTTAACTACAACTAAACTTCTGCAGTACTTGGCAAATCTTCCCAACTATGTCTATTCCTTTTACTAAACATTTACTAACATTGCCAACTGCTATTACAAATGTGTTACTTGGCAAATTTAATTAGTTTTATTCTAAATGTTTTATTCTGTTTCAAGAATCTGGTTTACACTAATAATCTTTGATGCTTTCTAACTTATTTCAAAGATGCTTAGTTTCAGATACTGAGACGTGTAAGTAGACACCGATGATGTCATCGCACAAGTGATTTGACTCTCAGATTTAAAAAGACATTTAAAGGGACAGTCTACTTGAAATATTGTTTAAAAAGATAGATAATCCCTTTATTACCCACTCCACAGTTTTGCATAATTAGTACTGCTATAATAATATACTTTTCACCCAATCAGTTCTGGTTCTTGTATAGCCATTATTTTCCACGGGAGTGAGCACAATATTATCTATATGGCACACATGAACTAGCACTGTCTGGCTGCTGTGCCAGATTTTAAGACTACCAAGATAAGGGGTGGCCTGCTGTGGCTAACAACAGGCAAACATAGATGTTGTAAAGTATATTAATTATAACAATATTGGTTACGTAAATCTGGTAAAGGTAAAGGTGTTATCTATCTTTTTAAACAATAACAAAAATCATGTACACTGTCCCTTTTACATATCTTGTTTTGTGTAAGCATTGTGCTTGTCATGTGATCCCTAGAGAGGCCAGAAAGCAAATCTTGTAACCTGCAAATGCTGCAAATTCCGTAGCTGGATAAGGCAATTTGCAGCATTTTGAAAACCTGGGTTAAATATTTTACTTTCTGACCTCTAAAGGGAATGTGGGACATAGTAGAATTACTCAGTCAATTAGTATTTACTAAATATGTGCATTCTGCAGTTTCTGTACAAATCCAGATCAGCGGCACTTTCACAAGAATAGCCGCCTTCTTCCACATTCGGCAGTGAATGAATCTAGTTTTTACCTATTGTTTCTTTTGAACCGTTGTTGATGACAGTATGCATTCAAAATATTTAATTCTGTTTCACATTTATTCTAAGAAAATCAAAGTATTTGCAGTAAGGCATTTTTTTGCATACTGTTTTTTTAGCCTTATATTCTCTCCATTGTAAAGAACACACTCATTCAATTAGGTTTAAAGACTTTTCATATAAGATCGGGTGCCATTTTTCTAATGTATGATTATGTTTTATTATTATGTTTTATCCTTGTGTGCTATTGACATAATTTACTTCTGAAAATGTAGCTTTAAGAGGTGATGAGATCAATCAACTCGACACTCACTTGTTCGAGGTGATTGACATGCCCTGCTCTTGTGCCATTGGTTGCGCAGGAGCAAGGGGCGGCATTGAATAAGGAACCCTTTTATGCCATGTTACATTTTGCCATGCAGCATCGCAAGTGGTGATTTCAGGTGAACAAGTTCACTACTTGCGAACCTGTCTGACTGCAAGGATGATACATTTCGCCCAGTGTCCCTACCACACTTTTCTTCCCCACTGAGCATGTAAATGGTTACACACTCACATGCAACATAGGACCCTATTTGTATATGAGCCAAATAGTACCATACCATACTTCTGTATAACGTCTCAATCTTAACCATTGTATAACCGTTCAGGAGACAGACCCTTGTGAGAATGTGGTCGGGAGTTGGAGACACCCAACCCTTGACCTTGAAATCAAGATCCTGGACGTGGATAGTTGAGATTCTGTGGCTCATAATAGCAGAGAGCTACTGCAGGGTTCAGGAACATCTATCCAAATATCAAAATCTTCAGACTCCATAGAAAACAAATAGTAATGAATATAAGAGTATGTGACTGCAGACTTAATAAACACAGCAATAGATCTTGGTAACTGAGATATGCTGCAGGATTCAGAGTACACAATATAACTGTGGCAGAAGACTGGATAATCACAGTAACACTTGACTGGTAACTGAAATATGTTGCAAGATCAGGATATACAATGCAGTTGAAGCAGATAACTGGATAATCACAGTAATATTTGATTGGTAACAGATATTTTGCAGGGTTAGGGTATACAATACAGATGTGTCCAGAATAAATACAGAAGGAAACAAAATAGAATATAGCTGGGTACTTGAGGTCAGTAGAACACAGGAAGAGGTCATCAGGCAGGACTGGAAAAAACTTGAAATTCAAGGAAAACGCCCCTGGAACTTACAGAGTGATCTGTAAACCTAGGCCTGAGGATTTCTTAAAAAGATGCTTTTGAGATCAGATGGAGACTAATTATTTAGGCAGGTGAATTCCAGCAGTAGAAACAATGAAGTTTACACCCCAAGTAGCCTGATTGACAGGAGCAGAGGAAGCAGTCTTAAAGTGTTGGTAACAGCAGTCAGGCAGACATGACATAACCCAATTTCCTTTTGCTTTGTAGAACCTTTCAAATGGATTTGCATTTAATATCAGCATATCTATCTAGTTATTATTATTATTGTTTATTTGTAGAGCATCAACATATTCTGCAGCAAGGAATGGAGGGTCCTGTCCAAGACTTGACATCTGATGTAAACCACCACGGAAAAGGGTGGTCTACAGGACAATTGGGCATGTAAGCTTACATGCTAAAGCATCTAGTACGGATCTGCATTTGTGGGTTTCGTTAGAAAACAAATGCCGGATATGGGCACCTCCAGCGGCATTCAGCTATTTTCCAATCTGGATTTCTTCTTGTGAAAGTGCAATTAAGATTTGGATTTGTACAGATTTTAGTGTGTTGCATTTTCACAAGAAGAAATCTAGCTCTAAAAATAACCGAATGCTGCTGGCGGCGGCCATATTTGACATTCATTTGCTAATGTCTATATGCATGTCTGTCTTATCTTTTCATCCATCAAATTAGTTTCTCTTTAGCAATCTGTCTTCCACAAAGGATAATACAAATGCAATTAAAAAAGATATACCCTACGCATGTGCTTACATACCTTAAGTTGAATATTTTAAAAAATGGTGAAAAAAATTGTCGTAAAATATATTTGTTTAGTATTAAAACTACGTCATGAATCTTATTTTAGGCCCAAATTAGGAAAGAAGATTTTTGGTCTGAATCCTTTTAAAAGTCATTTTCCATGTGTCATGAAATGGAAGTGTTTATTAATGAGTCAGTAGCAGGATATGCTAACAGAGGACATCAATAGATTATACAAGCTAAACATATCATGTACCAGTTGCAAATTCAGCAAGGGTGTCCTCTCATGCTAAGTCCAGATTTGTATTGTCCTTAGAAAATGTTGATCTTTGAATGGCTCTTAAAGGGACATTAAACAATTTTTTTTTATTTTATTTTGCTTCATTTTACTGGTATCCTTTATTAAAGGAGCAGCAATGCACTACTGGGAGCTAGCTGAATAATTTAACAAACCAATGTCAATAGGCATTTATGTGCAGTCACCAATCAGGAGCTGGCTCCCAGCTCCTGTGCCTTCCTAGGTATCCTTTTTTAACAAAGGATCAACACTGTGTAGTCTTCAAAAGTTTGTTATTTTTTTATCATAACTCTTTAGTTTTTCTTTATGGCCCTCTCTTCCTTTGCCATTTTTCTCTATGCATCAGGTAGTTATTTCCACTACAAACATTACAGTATGCTCATGATTTGCAATTAGTTTGCATTGAAATTCAAACAAATAGGTCTAAAAGCAAAACAGTGTAGTGATTTTGTGTGCAATTCCAATGATGTAGGAATTAATTAAGATAGTGATTGTTTGTTTAAGGAAAACCAATTAGTTTTATCCATTAATGGATCAAACCATCATAAAAAGTCAATTAGATAGATGATAGATAGATAGATAGATAGATAGATAGATAGATAGATAGATAGATAGATAGATAGAATAGATATCACCACATAGCATTAGTTATTTAATTAATGGCTCTCTTTACTTTTCAGTTCTCATTCTCTAAAAGCATTTAAGAACAGGTATTTAATCAATTTTAATCAAATGCAAGTCACTTAAAGGGATATCAAAGTATTTTTTATGTGTAACAAATATTTGAGTAAGCATTGTATAAAAAAACAGCTTACATAATAAATGATTTATAAACTTTTAAAATGATATATTTGTCATTGAAATTTGCATCGTTTTGTAGTTCAGGGACACAACCCTTGAAAAGCTTTATCATATCACCTATGCTGGTATAAATGTGCTCTTACACTGATCAATCAGTGTGTAGTATGTTGTAAGATCAGGGTTCCCGACCTCAGCCTGTCTGGGGACGGTGGGAAACAAATAAAACAATTTTCAGAAGATAAATTACAAGAAGAATGGGGAAAAAATGAAGACTAAAAGTACATAGTGCAACCACACAATTAATGGACATAAAAGTGCCCATAGAATATCCTGAAATCTGTTAGTGTATTTTATTATTGCATATAGCTATTTTACTTTTAATACAGAATGTATACTGCCCCTTTAACATAACATGTATAATGTAAATTTATTTAGTGATTCCCCTGATCTGCAAAACATTCTTCAAATTATATTTAAATAATTCCTAAATAGTTTACCATTATTGTCAATTTTGTAGATTAAACATAAACCTAACGGTTATTGGAGCTTTCCAGGAATTTCCTATTTAGCTTCATTTCTTTATTTTCTTCTACAAATCCTAAGTAAGGAGCTTTTACAACTAGGCCACGACTAATTTACCAGTGAACATTACCAGAGAATAAGTTCATTTACAAATTGATTTTAATGTAATATTTGGTAGTAGGGGGAAAAAAAGAATCAATAACATATTCAATATTGTATATTTTACATTATTGTTGTGTTATTAATAAAAAAAAGATTAAAAGCAGCTTAACATTAAATCAGGATATAAACAAGAAATATAAATGAATTTGAATCTTCTTTATTACTGTAAATTACACCTCGAAACTAAACTGCACTAAAAGATAAAACCTAAATAAAAGATCATTTTTCCTAATATAATTTTCCTAATATTAATCCTCGTTGTGTCCCTAAGACGGGAGTATTGTGTGCAGTATTATTAACAGTGAGCAGCACATTATTTTCATTGAAACACATGGAGGGATTAAGTCAATTCTTGGAACAGCAGTTGCAGTATCGGATGCTGTTGTCTCTGCACATGATCTGGCACAATCATTGAAATGTTCACAAAGAAAAAGTAAAGCACAGAGGATCTGTATCTTGCTTCATTTAACATTTATAGGACCCCCATAGAAAGGATACATTACAGGAAACGCTATTTAGAAGCAGAATGTAGAAAACAGTGCCGTCTTTACTTAGGAAGGTTGTATAAATATATATAAGAAAAAAATAGTTGTAATGAAAAAAATGGCAGAAAATAATTTGATCCCAGAGGAAATTAAAAGGAAAAACTGTCTGGGATTATACTCAGTCAGAAAAAATGCTTAAAGGGACACTGAACCGAAATTTTTTCTTTTGTGATTCAGATAGAGCATGCAATTTTAAACAACTTTCTAATGTACTCCTATTATCAATTTTTCTTCGTTCTCTTGCTTTCTTTATTTGAAAAAGAAGGCATCTAAGCTATTTTTTTGATCCAGAACAATGGAAAGCACTTGTTTATTGGTAGGTGAATTTACCCACCAATCAGCAAGAACAGCACAGTGTGTTCACCAAAAATGGGCCGACATTCTAAACTCATATTCTTGCATTTCAAATAAAGATACCAAGAGAATAAAAAGAATTTGATAATAGGAGTAAATTAGAAAGTTGCTTAAAATTGCATGCTCTATCTGAATCACGATAGAGAAAATTTGGGTTCAGTGTCCCTTTAAAGTGACAGGAATATTTTCTTTTATGATTTGGATAGAACATACAATTATAAACAACTTTCCAATTTACTTCTATTATCAAATTTGCTCCATTCTCTTATTATCCTTTGCTGAAGGAACAACATTGAACTACTGGCAGGTAGCTGAACACATCTATTTAGCCAATCACAAGAGACAAATGTGTGCAGGCACCAATCAGCAGCTAGCTCCCACTAAGGTAGAATATGTGTGTATTCTTTTTCAACAAGGAATACCAAGAGAACAAAGCACATTTGAAAATAGAAGTGAATTTATAGTGTCTTAAAATTACATGCTCTGTCTGAATCTTGCAAGTTTATTTTTGACTTTCGTATGCATTTAATGTACAAATAAATCAACTTGTTGAAAAGCCTGAACATTTTGTTTGATTTATTTGTTTTTAATGTATACAGCTTATGCTAATTAAAAAGGATTTAATAATAAAATAAAATGTAATGATAATAAAATAAGAAAAATAAGATTATTTTTTTTATAAAACTAGGGTGTCCTTTTAAGTATTCTTATTTCTCTGACTCTGCTACATATTACACAACAAATCAGCAGTTCAGTATGGAACTTATTTATAGCTAAAGCAGAGAGATATGATCAATATGCTCAATGCTTTTCAAGGGGCATGTCCCTAGAATGCAAAACCATGCAAACATTATTATAAAAATGACAGTTTAAATGCTTATAAAACATGTATTTTTTTTTTAAGTAGATCTTTTGCAAAGCACTGTTTCACTTATATATACTGTAATTTAAAAGAAGAAAAAATTTGATGTTGTTACTGTTCACATAATATTGATTTATAATGTTTCTCATTGTGATTGTATTGCATATGTCCGAATAAAAAAAATATATTATATAAAAAAAAGAAGAAAAAAAATTCCTTTAAACACTTATGCTCTAAATCTCTTTCCTATTCCACTTTCTCCCTCTGTTATCATACTTACATAAGTACTGAGTATAAAAGACTAAGGGCTCCATGTACTAAGCAGTCAGCGAGCTACCCGCAACAAATCTTGCGTCAAAACTCGCAAACTGATATGTACAAAGTCGTCAACTATGTTCAAACTCGCATCTTTAAAATTGCGAGCGTACTTATCCGCCAAACCTCGCTACCTCTCCATTTTTTCACTGTAATTAGACACATTTGACCACCAACTCGCCAAAAACGAATGTACTAAAAAATCTATTTGTCCGCTCGCTACAATTTCCGCTCCCATCTCGTTATTTTTGCCTCGCCACCTTTTAGGTGGCGGGCAAGGTACAAAACAATAGGAAAGTCAATCTAGACGCCAGTCTAGACATATATAAAAGGCAGTAATATCAGCATTGTACAGCATAACTGGCGTCTAATTTGTCTCTCATTTCCATGTACATAAATTGCGCCAAATTTGTCGACTGTAATTAGAGTAATCTATATTTTAAATTTGTATTGTATAGTTGTCAATCTTTATAATTATTTTTATATTAATATTTATATATTATCAGATCCAGATGAAGCCATATCCAAATTGTAAATAAATATTACAAAAATAACGCTCTTATCACTCTTCAAAAAAAATTTGAATAATAATAAAGTTGTTTAGATAAGTTGAACTTTTATAGGAGCAAAATTCTATCCCGCGACTACTATGATGTTCGTGACACCTTGCATGTCACGTGTTAATAATTGGCCAGACAATTCAACTGAAAGTTAAGTACATCAGCTTAGTCGCGGCGAGCGAGGCGTCAAATTTATCAATAATCCGCCACTGCTCGCGGCGGGCTAGACTTGTCTATTTATTGGGGGATTATTAGTACATAGTGACAGCGGACACCATTTCGCCCGCGGCGAGTAACGGCGAGTTTATCCCGCGTCTAAAATGACGGATGAATTGACGGCTTAGTACATGGAGCCCTAAGTAGTTATGCACTGTGTTACACACTCTGTGAAGCACACACTGCCTCATGCTAAAAAATCTATTTGTCCGCTCGCTACAATTTCCGCTCCCATCTCGTTATTTTTGCCTCGCCACCTTTTAGGTGGCGGGCAAGGTACAAAACAATAGGAAAGTCAATCTAGACGCCAGTCTAGACATATATAAAAGGCAGTAATATCAGCATTGTACAGCATAACTGGCGGTCTAATTTGTCTCTCATTTCCATGTACATAATTGCGCCAAATTTGTCGACTGTAATTAGAGTAATCTATATTTTAAATTTGTATTGTATAGTTGTCAATCTTTATAATTATTTTTATATTAATATTTATATATTAATCAGATCCAGATGAAGCCATATCCAAATTGTAAATAAATATTACAAAAATAACGCTCTTATCACTCTTCAAAAAAAAATTTGAATAATAATAAAGTTGTTTAGATAAGTTGAACTTTTATAGGAGCAAAATTCTATTCCCTCGACTACTATGATGTTCGTGGACACCTTGCATGTCACGTGTTAATAATTGGCCAGACAATTCAACTGAAAGTTAAGTACATCAGCTTAGTCGCGGCGAGCGAGGCGTCAAATTTATCAATAATCCGCCACTGCTCGCGGCGGGCTAGACTTGTCTATTTATTGGGGGATTATTAGTACATAGTGACAGCGGACACCATTTCGCCCGCGGCGAGTAACGGCGAGTTTATCCGCGTCTAAAATGACGGATGAATTGACGGCTTAGTACATGGAGCCCTAAGTAGTTATGCACTGTGTTACAACACTCTGTGAAGCACACACTGCCTCATGCTGGAATCCTAACCCCATCAACCACACAGTCTTCTGCACTGAATACTCAAGGTACCATGCAAAGGGAACTGTATGTCTGTGCTATGAGAACTGATAAAAACCACCAGGCACAAGAAGTATGAAAATACAGCTCAAAACAACTCCCATTTACCTTCAGGTATTCCTGAAACTGCTCCCTCCTAGGACCTATACATGCTAGGTCTTGCCTCTTCTTGCTCGTTTTCCTTAGCCCTGTTTGTCACATGAAATTCTATCCTTGCAAACACCAACCTGTTCATCTTAGGCATCCATCATTTTTTGGACTAAAAACAATGCAAATATTCTGTTTAAAAGGAAAAGGAAATCACTAGTGCTTAAAGAAAGCATTTTAGTAAAATGTAAGAGTAAACCTTTTATAAGGTTCTATAGCTCGCTAAGCAAGTTTGAAAATACTGCTTTTTTTAATGTCTAATTATCATTTTCTTTTTATGCTGTATGGTTTATGTTGTAATTTCCCTTTAATCACTATTAAATAATATTTCATAAAAATTGTTTATTAATAATCAACTTACTTGCACTATTTAAATATTATAATTATACAAATTCTATTGGTTGAAATAAATATAACAAATTGGTTGTTACATGACAATGCAACAAAACTTTTATTGCTTGTTTAGCTTTCTAAATAATTATTTGTTTTATTCTTATTATTTGATTTTTTTTTTTTTTGCATTTAAAAATTATTTTAGCAAGACAATACAATTCACTAGGAAGCCACTCCTATGTTTTTGTTTAAAAGATGGGGGTTGCTTTAACTTGTCTATCCTAAAGCCCTTGAGCAAGAAGGTGGCCTGACAGTGTTTTTATCCATTTATGATGCTTATTTTTATTTAAAGGGACACTGAACCCAAATTTTTCTTTCATGATTCAGATAGAGCATGCAATTTTAAGCAACTTTCTAATTTACTCTTATTATACATTTTTCTTCGTTCTCTTGCTATTTTTAATTTGAAATGCAAGAATGTAAGTTTAGATGCTGGCCCATTTTTGGTGAACAACCTGGGTTGTCCTTGCTGATTGGTGGATAAATTAATCCACCAATAAAAAAGAGCTGTCCTGAGTTTCTGAACCAAAAAAAAAGCTTAGATGCCTTCTTTTTCAAATAAAAATAGCAAGAGAACGAAGAAAAATGTATAATAAGAGTAAATTAGAAAGTTGCTTAAAATTGCATGCTCTATCTGAATCATGAAAGAAAAAATTTGGGTTCAGTGTCCCTTAAATAAAAAATAAGCATCATAAATGGATAAAAACACTGTCAGGCCACCTTCTTGCTCAAGGGCTTTAGGATAGACAAGTTAAAGCAACCCCCATCTTTTAAACACAAAACATAGGAGTGGCTTCCTAGTGAATTGTATTGTCTTGCTAAAATAATTTTTTAAATGCAAAAAAAAAAAAAAATCAAATAATAAGAATAAAACAAATAATTATTTAGAAAGCTAAACAAGCAATAAAAGTTTTGTTGCATTGTCAGTAACAACCAATTTGTTATATTATTTCAACCAATAGAATTTGTATAATTATAATATTTAAATAGTGCAAGTAAGTTGATTATTAATAAACAATTTTTATGAAATATTATTTAATAGTGATTAAAGGGAAATTACAACATAAACCATACAGCATAAAAAGAAAATGATAATTAGACATTAAAAAAAGCAGTATTTTCAAACTTGCTTAGCGAGCTATAGAACCTTATAAAAGTTTACTCTTACATTTTACTAAAATGCTTTCTTTAAGCACTAGTGATTTCCTTTTCCTTTTAAACAGAAATATTTGCAATTGTTTTAGTCCAAAAAATGATGGATGCCTAAGATGAACAGGTTGGTGTTTGCAAGGATAGAATTTCATGTGACAAACAGGGCTAAGGAAACGAGCAAGAAGAGGCAAGACCTAGCATGTATAGGTCCTAGGAGGAGCAGTTTTCAGGAATACCTGAATAGAATGGGAGTTGTTTTGAGCTGTATTTTCATACTTCTTGTGCCTGGTGGTTTTTATCAGTTCTCATAGCACAGACATACAGTTCCCTTTGCATGGTACCTTGAGTATTCAGTGCAGAAGACGTGTGGTTGATGGGGTTAGGATTCCAGCATGAGGCAGTGTGTGCTTCACAGAGTGTGTAACACAGTGCATAACTACTTAGGGCACCATGTACTAAGCCGTCAATTCATCCGTCATTTTAGACGCGGATAAACTCGCCGTTACTCGCCGCGGGCGAAATGGTGTCCGCTGTCACTATGTACTAATAATCCCCCAATAAATAGACAAGTCTAGCCCGCCGCGAGCAGTGGCGGATTATTGATAAATTTGACGCCTCGCTCGCCGCGACTAAGCTGATGTACTTAACTTTCAGTTGAATTGTCTGGCCAATTATTAACACGTGACATGCAAGGTGTCACGAACATCATAGTAGTCGAGGGAATAGAATTTTGCTCCTAAAAAGTTCAACTTATCTAAACAACTTTATTATTATTCAAATTTTTTTGAAGAGTGATAAGAGCGTTATTTTTGTAATATTTATTTACAATTTGGATATGGCTTCATCTGGATCTGATAATATATAAATATTAATATAAAAATAATTATATAAAGATTGACAACTATACAATACAAATTTAAAATATAGATTACTCTAATTACAGTCGACAAATTTGGCGCAATTTATGTACATGGAAATGAGAGACAAATTAGACGCCAGTTATGCTGTACAATGCTGATATTACTGCCTTTTATATATGTCTAGACTGGCGTCAGATTGACTTTCCTATTGTTTTGTACCTTGCCCGCCACCTAAAAGGTGGCGAGGCAAAAATAACGAGATGGGAGCGGAAATTGTAGCGAGCGGACAAATAGATTTTTTAGCATGAGGCAGTGTGTGCTTCACAGAGTGTGTAACACAGTGCATAACTACTTAGGGCTCCATGTACTAAGCCGTCAATTCATCCGTCATTTTAGACGCGGATAAACTCGCCGTTACTCGCCGCGGGCGAAATGGTGTCCGCTGTCACTATGTACTAATAATCCCCCAATAAATAGACAAGTCTAGCCCGCCGCGAGCAGTGGCGGATTATTGATAAATTTGACGCCTCGCTCGCCGCGACTAAGCTGATGTACTTAACTTTCAGTTGAATTGTCTGGCCAATTATTAACACGTGACATGCAAGGTGTCACGAACATCATAGTAGTCGAGGGAATAGAATTTTGCTCCTATAAAAGTTCAACTTATCTAAACAACTTTATTATTATTCAAATTTTTTTTGAAGAGTGATAAGACGTTATTTTTGTAATATTTATTTACAATTTGGATATGGCTTCATCTGGATCTGATAATATATAAATATTAATATAAAAATAATTATAAAGATTGACAACTATACAATACAAATTTAAAATATAGATTACTCTAATTACAGTCGACAAATTTGGCGCAATTTATGTACATGGAAATGAGAGACAAATTAGACGCCAGTTATGCTGTACAATGCTGATATTACTGCCTTTTATATATGTCTAGACTGGCGTCTAGATTGACTTTCCTATTGTTTTGTACCTTGCCCGCCACCTAAAAGGTGGCGAGGCAAAAATAACGAGATGGGAGCGGAAATTGTAGCGAGCGGACAAATAGATTTTTTAGTACATTCGTTTTTGGCGAGTTGGTGGTCAAATGTGTCTAATTACAGTGAAAAATGGAGAGGTAGCGAGGTTTGGCGGATAAGTACGCTCGCAATTTTAAAGATGCGAGTTTGAACATAGTTGACGACTTTGTACATATCAGTTTGCGAGTTTTGACGCAAGATTTGTTGCGGGTAGCTCGCTGACTGCTTAGTACATGGAGCCCTTAGTCTTTATATACTCAGTACTTATGTAAGTATGATAACAGAGGGAGAAAGTGGAATAGGAAAGAGATTTAGAGCATAAGTGTTTAAAGGAATTTTTTTCTTCTTTTTTTTTATATAATATATTTTTTTATTCGGACATATGCAATACAATCACAATGAGAAACATTATAAATCAATATTATGTGAACAGTAACAACATCAAATTTTTCTTCTTTTAAATTACAGTATATAAGTGAAACAGTGCTTTGCAAAAGATCTACTTAAAAAAAAAATACATGTTTTATAAGCATTTAAACTGTCATTTTTATAATAATGTTTGCATGGTTTTGCATTCTAGGGACATGCCCCTTGAAAAGCATTGAGCATATTGATCATATCTCTCTGCTTTAGCTATAAATAAGTTCCATACTGAACTGCTGATTTGTTGTGTAATATGTAGCAGAGTCAGAGAAATAAGAATACTTAAAAGGACACCCTAGTTTTATAAAAAAAATAATCTTATTTTTCTTATTTTATTATCATTACATTTTATTTTATTATTAAATCCTTTTTAATTAGCATAAGCTTATACATTAAAAACAAATAAATCAAACAAAATGTTCAGGCTTTTCAACAAGTTGATTTATTTGTACATTAAATGCATACGAAAGTCAAAAATAAACTTGCAAGATTCAGACAGAGCATGTAATTTTAAGACACTATAAATTCACTTCTATTTTCAAATGTGCTTTGTTCTCTTGGTATTCCTTGTTGAAAAAGAATACACACATATTCTACCTTAGTGGGAGCTAGCTGCTGATTGGTGCCTGCACACATTTGTCTCTTGTGATTGGCTAAATAGATGTGTTCAGCTACCTGCCAGTAGTTCAATGTTGTTCCTTCAGCAAAGGATAATAAGAGAATGGAGCAAATTTGATAATAGAAGTAAATTGGAAAGTTGTTTATAATTGTATGTTCTATCCAAATCATAAAAGAAAATATTCCTGTCACTTTAAAGGGACACTGAACCCAAATTTTCTCTATCGTGATTCAGATAGAGCATGCAATTTTAAGCAACTTTCTAATTTACTCCTATTATCAAATTCTTTTTATTCTCTTGGTATCTTTATTTGAAATGCAAGAATATGAGTTTAGATGTCGGCCCATTTTTGGTGAACACACTGTGCTGTTCTTGCTGATTGGTGGGTAAATTCACCTACCAATAAACAAGTGCTTTCCATTGTTCTGGATCAAAAAAATAGCTTAGATGCCTTCTTTTTCAAATAAAGAAAGCAAGAGAACGAAGAAAAATTGATAATAGGAGTACATTAGAAAGTTGTTTAAAATTGCATGCTCTATCTGAATCACAAAAGAAAAAATTTCGGTTCAGTGTCCCTTTAAGCATTTTTTCTGACTGAGTATAATCCCAGACAGTTTTTCCTTTTAATTTCCTCTGGGATCAAATTATTTTCTGCCATTTTTTTTCATTACAACTATTTTTTTCTTATATATATTTATACAACCTTCCTAAGTAAAGACGGCACTGTTTTCTACATTCTGCTTCTAAATAGCGTTTCCTGTAATGTATCCTTTCTATGGGGTCCTATAAATGTTAAATGAAGCAAGATACAGATCCTCTGTGCTTTACTTTTTCTTTGTGAACATTTCAATGATTGTGCCAGATCATGTGCAGAGACAACAGCATCCGATACTGCAACTGCTGTTCCAAGAATTGACTTAATCCCTCCCATGTGTTTCAATGAAAATAATGTGCTGCTCACTGTTAATAATACTGCACACAATACTCCCGTCTTAGGGACACAACGAGGATTAATATTAGGAAAATTATATTAGGAAAAATGATCTTTTATTTAGGTTTTATCTTTTAGTGCAGTTTAGTTTCGAGGTGTAATTTACAGTAATAAAGAAGATTCAAATTCATTTATATTTCTTGTTTATATCCTGATTTAATGTTAAGCTGCTTTTAATCTTTTTTTTATTAATAACACAACAATAATGTAAAATATACAATATTGAATATGTTATTGATTCTTTTTTTCCCCCTACTACCAAATATTACATTAAAATCAATTTGTAAATGAACTTATTCTCTGGTAATGTTCACTGGTAAATTAGTCGTGGCCTAGTTGTAAAAGCTCCTTACTTAGGATTTGTAGAAGAAAATAAAGAAATGAAGCTAAATAGGAAATTCCTGGAAAGCTCCAATAACCGTTAGGTTTATGTTTAATCTACAAAATTGACAATAATGGTAAACTATTTAGGAATTATTTAAAATATAATTTGAAGAATGTTTTGCAGATCAGGGAATCACTAAATAAATTTACATTATACATGTTATGTTAAAGGGGCAGTATACATTCTGTATTAAAAGTAAAATAGCTATATGCAATAATAAAATACACTAACAGATTTCAGGATATTCTATGGGCACTTTTATGTCCATTAATTGTGTGGTTGCACTATGTACTTTTAGTCTTCATTTTTTCCCCATTCTTCTTGTAATTTATCTTCTGAAAATTGTTTTATTTGTTTCCCACCGTCCCCAGACAGGCTGAGGTCGGGAACCCTGATCTTACAACATACACACACTGATTGATCAGTGTAAGAGCACATTTATACCAGCATAGGTGATATGATAAAGCTTTTCAAGGGTTGTGTCCCTGAACTACAAAACGATGCAAATTTCAATGACAAATATATCATTTTAAAAGTTTATAAATCATTTATTATGTAAGCTGTTTTTTTATACAATGCTTACTCAAATATTTGTTACACATAAAAAATACTTTGATATCCCTTTAAGTGACTTGCATTTGATTAAAATTGATTAAATACCTGTTCTTAAATGCTTTTAGAGAATGAGAACTGAAAAGTAAAGAGAGCCATTAATTAAATAACTAATGCTATGTGGTGATATCTATTCTATCTATCTATCTATCTATCTATCTATCTATCTATCTATCTATCTATCTATCTATCATCTATCTAATTGACTTTTTATGATGGTTTGATCCATTAATGGATAAAACTAATTGGTTTTCCTTAAACAAACAATCACTATCTTAATTAATTCCTACATCATTGGAATTGCACACAAAATCACTACACTGTTTTGCTTTTAGACCTATTTGTTTGAATTTCAATGCAAACTAATTGCAAATCATGAGCATACTGTAATGTTTGTAGTGGAAATAACTACCTGATGCATAGAGAAAAATGGCAAAGGAAGAGAGGGCCATAAAGAAAAACTAAAGAGTTATGATAAAAAAATAACAAACTTTTGAAGACTACACAGTGTTGATCCTTTGTTAAAAAAGGATACCTAGGAAGGCACAGGAGCTGGGAGCCAGCTCCTGATTGGTGACTGCACATAAATGCCTATTGACATTGGTTTGTTAAATTATTCAGCTAGCTCCCAGTAGTGCATTGCTGCTCCTTTAATAAAGGATACCAGTAAAATGAAGCAAAATAAAATAAAAAAAAATTGTTTAATGTCCCTTTAAGAGCCATTCAAAGATCAACATTTTCTAAGGACAATACAAATCTGGACTTAGCATGAGAGGACACCCTTGCTGAATTTGCAACTGGTACATGATATGTTTAGCTTGTATAATCTATTGATGTCCTCTGTTAGCATATCCTGCTACTGACTCATTAATAAACACTTCCATTTCATGACACATGGAAAATGACTTTTAAAAGGATTCAGACCAAAAATCTTCTTTCCTAATTTGGGCCTAAAATAAGATTCATGACGTAGTTTTAATACTAAACAAATATATTTTACGACAATTTTTTTCACCATTTTTTAAAATATTCAACTTAAGGTATGTAAGCACATGCGTAGGGTATATCTTTTTTAATTGCATTTGTATTATCCTTTGTGGAAGACAGATTGCTAAAGAGAAACTAATTTGATGGATGAAAAGATAAGACAGACATGCATATAGACATTAGCAAATGAATGTCAAATATGGCCGCCGCCAGCAGCATTCGGTTATTTTTAGAGCTAGATTTCTTCTTGTGAAAATGCAACACACTAAAATCTGTACAAATCCAAATCTTAATTGCACTTTCACAAGAAGAAATCCAGATTGGAAAATAGCTGAATGCCGCTGGAGGTGCCCATATCCGGCATTTGTTTTCTAACGAAACCCACAAATGCAGATCCGTACTAGATGCTTTAGCATGTAAGCTTACATGCCCAATTGTCCTGTAGACCACCCTTTTCCGTGGTGGTTTACATCAGATGTCAAGTCTTGGACAGGACCCTCCATTCCTTGCTGCAGAATATGTTGATGCTCTACAAATAAACAATAATAATAATAACTAGATAGATATGCTGATATTAAATGCAAATCCATTTGAAAGGTTCTACAAAGCAAAAGGAAATTGGGTTATGTCATGTCTGCCTGACTGCTGTTACCAACACTTTAAGACTGCTTCCTCTGCTCCTGTCAATCAGGCTACTTGGGGTGTAAACTTCATTGTTTCTACTGCTGGAATTCACCTGCCTAAATAATTAGTCTCCATCTGATCTCAAAAGCATCTTTTTAAGAAATCCTCAGGCCTAGGTTTACAGATCACTCTGTAAGTTCCAGGGGCGTTTTCCTTGAATTTCAAGTTTTTTCCAGTCCTGCCTGATGACCTCTTCCTGTGTTCTACTGACCTCAAGTACCCAGCTATATTCTATTTTGTTTCCTTCTGTATTTATTCTGGACACATCTGTATTGTATACCCTAACCCTGCAAAATATCTGTTACCAATCAAATATTACTGTGATTATCCAGTTATCTGCTTCAACTGCATTGTATATCCTGATCTTGCAACATATTCAGTTACCAGTCAAGTGTTACTGTGATTATCCAGTCTTCTGCCACAGTTATATTGTGTACTCTGAATCCTGCAGCATATCTCAGTTACCAAGATCTATTGCTGTGTTTATTAAGTCTGCAGTCACATACTCTTATATTCATTACTATTTGTTTTCTATGGAGTCTGAAGATTTTGATATTTGGATAGATGTTCCTGAACCCTGCAGTAGCTCTCTGCTATTATGAGCCACAGAATCTCAACTATCCACGTCCAGGATCTTGATTTCAAGGTCAAGGGTTGGGTGTCTCCAACTCCCGACCACATTCTCACAAGGGTCTGTCTCCTGAACGGTTATACAATGGTTAAGATTGAGACGTTATACAGAAGTATGGTATGGTACTATTTGGCTCATATACAAATAGGGTCCTATGTTGCATGTGAGTGTGTAACCATTTACATGCTCAGTGGGGAAGAAAAGTGTGGTAGGGACACTGGGCGAAATGTATCATCCTTGCAGTCAGACAGGTTCGCAAGTAGTGAACTTGTTCACCTGAAATCACCACTTGCGATGCTGCATGGCAAAATGTAACATGGCATAAAAGGGTTCCTTATTCAATGCCGCCCCTTGCTCCTGCGCAACCAATGGCACAAAGCAGGGCATGTCAATCACCTCGAACAAGTGAGTGTCGAGTTGATTGATCTCATCACCTCTTAAAGCTACATTTTCAGAAGTAAATTATGTCAATAGCACACAAGGATAAAACATAATAATAAAACATAATCATACATTAGAAAAATGGCACCCGATCTTATATGAAAAGTCTTTAAACCTAATTGAATGAGTGTGTTCTTTACAATGGAGAGAATATAAGGCTAAAAAAACAGTATGCAAAAAAATGCCTTACTGCAAATACTTTGATTTTCTTAGAATAAATGTGAAACAGAATTAAATATTTTGAATGCATACTGTCATCAACAACGGTTCAAAAGAAACAATAGGTAAAAACTAGATCATTCACTGCCGAATGTGGAAGAAGGCGGCTATTCTTGTGAAAGTGCCGCTGATCTGGATTTGTACAGAAACTGCAGAATGCACATATTTAGTAAATACTAATTGACTGAGTAATTCTACTATGTCCCACATTCCCTTTAGAGGTCAGAAAGTAAAATATTTAACCCAGGTTTTCAAAATGCTGCAAATTGCCTTATCCAGCTACGGAATTTGCAGCATTTGCAGGTTACAAGATTTGCTTTCTGGCCTCTCTAGGGATCACATGACAAGCACAATGCTTACACAAAACAAGATATGTAAAAGGGACAGTGTACATGATTTTTGTTATTGTTTAAAAAGATAGATAACACCTTTACCTTTACCAGATTTACGTAACCAATATTGTTATAATTAATATACTTTACAACATCTATGTTTGCCTGTTGTTAGCCACAGCAGGCCACCCCTTATCTTGGTAGTCTTAAAATCTGGCACAGCAGCCAGACAGTGCTAGTTCATGTGTGCCATATAGATAATATTGTGCTCACTCCCGTGGAAAATAATGGCTATACAAGAACCAGAACTGATTGGGTGAAAAGTATATTATTATAGCAGTACTAATTATGCAAAACTGTGGAGTGGTAATAAAGGGATTATCTATCTTTTTAAACAATATTTCAAGTAGACTGTCCCTTTAAATGTCTTTTTAAATCTGAGAGTCAAATCACTTGTGCGATGACATCATCGGTGTCTACTTACACGTCTCAGTATCTGAAACTAAGCATCTTTGAAATAAGTTAGAAAGCATCAAAGATTATTAGTGTAAACCAGATTCTTGAAACAGAATAAAACATTTAGAATAAAACTAATTAAATTTGCCAAGTAACACATTTGTAATAGCAGTTGGCAATGTTAGTAAATGTTTAGTAAAAGGAATAGACATAGTTGGGAAGATTTGCCAAGTACTGCAGAAGTTTAGTTGTAGTTAAAAATGTTACCCTTGGTCTACATTTCTGCATGATTCTTTTATGCAGGGATTGTATCATTTTCCTAATTTTATCAACTATATAATCCAATCTCTATCAAGAACATCACATGTCCTCTCTACTGAGAGGTAGATAAGAATGGGAATGTATATTCCAGTTGAAAAGCCTTTTACAAAACATATCTACAAAAAAGGTAATCCATGCCGTCTATCGTATTTCACTGTAGCAAGAATTACATTGTATTAGATTACACCTCTGTCTGTGGGTACCTATCCATACACATCTATCTATGGTGAAATACAAATTAAAGGGACATGAAACCCAAAATGTTTCTTTCATGATTCATATAGAACATACACATTTCCATATTACTTCTATTATTCTATTAGTGCTGCTAATGTTGGCGCTCTACAAATAACCAATAATAATGATGATCAATTTTGCTTCATTCTCTTTTCATCCTTTATTGAAGAAGCATCGATGTACTACTGGGAGCTGAACATATTGGTAAGCCATGATAAGAGGTATATATGTGTAGCCACCAATCAGCAGCGAGCTCCCAGCTCCTAAACCTATCTAGGTATCCTTTTCAGCAAAGGATACCAAGAGAATTAAAGGGATAGTATAGTCAAAATTATACTTTCATGATTCAGATAGAGCATGACATTTTAAGCAACTTTCTAATTTACTCCGATTATCAATTTTTCTTTGTTCTCTTGCTATCTTTATTTAAAAAAAACCTGGAATGTAAGCTTAGAAGCCAGCCCATTTTGGGTTCAGCATCCTGGTAGAACTTTCTGATTGGTGTCTAAATGTAGCCATCCAAGCGCTACCCAGGTGCTAAGCCAAAAATGGGCCAGCTTTTAAGCTTACTTTCCACCTTTTTTAATTAAAGATAGCAAAGAATGAAAAAAAAAATGATAATAGGAATAAATTAGAAAGTTGCTTAAAATTGCATGCTCTATCTGAATAAAAGACTATCCCTTTAAGCAAATTGGAAAACAGAAGAAAGTTGTGTAAAATTATATGTTCTATCTGAATCATGAAATAAATTGTTTGGGTTTCATGTCCCTTTAAGTGTAATGTAAATCATAATTTTTTAGAAACATGAAGTATTGAATAAAGATAGACAGACAGGCATATATGAGGTTAACTTTATAAGTGAAGGTTCCTTCTTTTAAAGCTTTTGTTTAGCTGTGAAAAAATAGCATAACAATTATTCTATCTATCTCCATACATACATACATACATATTCACACATGCAATCACATAAAATACACACACACACACACACACACACACCACACACACACACACACACACACACACACACACACACAGGTCTTACAGTAGACACCTACCTTTAAATAGACCCAATAATGAACAGTCATTTTTGGGTATTGTAAAACCCTACAGAATGGAACACCATGTTCCAACAGGTAAATAAACTAAACTAATGATATCTGTCATATTCTGCTATTAACCTACTTTTGTGTTGGCTTATACAATGTTTTTTTATACTATGATTGAGCTATGTCATTAGCAATGGGTAATACAATGTAGAACACTTCCATCAACAGAAAACTGGGATCATACTTATATAAGCTATGGCAGCTGTTATGTACGTATGCACCTGCTCAGAGACCATAGATTGTGTCAGTGTTAACAGATAAATACACTACACTGTCTTCACTCCGAGCAGACACAATGTTTGAATGCAGGTGCATAAGGCATATGTACATATGCTCCATGCATATAAAAAAGCAATCGCTGAATAATACCTTTTACTAGTAGCATTTTTGCTAATCTATGAGTATTACAACAAGTCACAAGAACTGCTGGTGCAATGATAAATAACAGCGTATGCTGTCGGCAATTATCTATGTGCGGCGGACATGATACGCTACATTGTATCATGTCCACTGGCACTATAATAAATCTACCCCTAAAAGTTTATAACATAGTAGTCTAATTTTATTTATTTTATTATTTTTTAAGATTTTTTTCTTTTCTTCTAGTAACATTTTTTCATTAGAGCTAATTGTCTCAACTGCACAATCATCAAATTATTCTGCAATAGGCAACAGACCCAATAATGAACAATAATTTCTGAATATTCAAAAGCCCTAAAGACAAAATGGAACACTGTGTTCCAAAAGGGAAACGGTCACGGTCATATTTTGCTAATAACTACATTTGTGTTAGCTTACACCTTTTTTTTTTTAAAAGTTTATTATTAATTTTATGAAGTGATCTACCGCACTATGGTTGAGTTATGTTGGCGTCAATGGTTCACATAAAGGGACACTGAACCCAAATTTTTTTCTTTCGTGATTCAGATAGAGCATGACATTTTAAGAAACTTTCTAGTTTACTCTTATTATCAAATTTTCTTCATTCTCTTAGTATCTTTATTTGAAATGCTAGAATGTAAGTTTAGATGCCGGCCCATTTTTGGTGAACAACTGGGGTTGTCCTTGCTGATTGGTGGATACATTCATCAACCAATAAAAAAAGTGCTGTCCGGAGTGCTAAACCAAAAAAAAAGCTTAGACGCCTTCTTTTTCAAATAAAGATAACAAGAGAACGAATAAAAATGAATAGGAGTAAATTAGAAAGTTACTTAAAATTGCATGCTCTATCTGAATCACAAAAGAAAAAAATTGGGTTCAGTGTCCTTTTAATGTTGCATTTCCTTCAATAGCAAACTGGGATCATATGAACAGCTATAATTAAGAAGTGCTAAGTTGCTCTTGAAATTAACAAAACCCTTTCACCTGTTCACCCGGTGTGACAATTGTTCTTTGAACATCTTTAGCATTTTTCATTATTCTATGCCATAAAAATACAATGAATAGGGTTTTTACATAGGCTCAAAATCATATCTTGAAAAAAACAGAGCTGCTGACCATAATATGTTTATAAAGTCATAAACATTTCTTACCATAATTTTAAAGCGGAAGATCAATGTATTTAAATTACATGGAAATCAAAATTCACGATTCAAATAGGGCATGGAAGTAAAAAAAAAATAATTCCAATTTATTTCTGTTATTAAATTGACTTTGTTCTCTTGTTATCCTTTGAATAGCAATGCTTTCCCAATTGATATACATATATGAGTCTGTGGCCTCTAGTTATCAAGGTCTGTCGGACCTGATCCAACAGTGCAGATCAGGTCCGACAGACCTCGCTGAATACGGCGAGCAATACGCTCGCCGTATTCATCATTGCATCGCCGCCCCTGCAGACTCGCGGCCAATAGGCCGCCAGCAGGGGGTGTCAATCAACCCGATCGTACTCGATCGAGTTGATTTCCGGCGATGTCTGTCCGTCTGCTCAGAGCAGGCGGACAGGTTATGGAGCAGCGGTCTTTGTGACCGCTGCTTCATAACTGCTGTTTCTGGCAAGCCTGCAGGCTCGCCAGAAACACGGGGCATCAAGCTCCATTCGGAGCTTGATACATTTGCCCCTGTGAGTCTACTTATTTGAAAGTCAAAGATAGTGCTATTGCATTGTCTTTTTTTTTATATATTTAATGTCCCTTTAGGTCTGTCACAGTGACAGTAGTAAAAACGCATTACTTAAAGTGATGGTAAACTCTCCCATTTTCAAAATCAGATCCGGAATGTTAGTGTTATTTAAGATGGCGTTTCATTTATCAGATTTAATGAAGATGCGCTATAACTTACTTTTTAATATAGATATGAAATTCATATTCCTGCGCTCCCGCCGCCCACTTCAAATGTCAATTTTTCTATGAGCTAACGGTCTGCATAGTTCTCTAATCGGTGCTCTAGCTACAACAAAAGTGCCATATGGGGAGCCCACTGATTGGACAACAATTCAAACTGTTAACTCAAAGGAAAAATGTACTTTTGAAGTGGGCGGCGGAGCATGGGGAATTTAAATTTCATATCTATATTCAATAGTAAGTTATGGCGCATCTTCATTACAACTGAAGAATTAAACTTCATCTAAAATAGCACAAACATGCTGGATCTGATTTTAAAAATGGAGAGTTTACCATCACTTTAAGTAAAAAAACTTGCTCTATGCATTTCTATTGCTGCACAAGCCCTAGGAAATGAAGAGAGTTATTGCATTTATTTATGTGTTTGCTGATTATGGAAACTTGCTGTATTTAAAGGGACAGTGTACACCAATTTACATATAACTGTATGTAATAGGCACTACTATAAAGAAGAATATGCACAGATACTGATCTAAAAACCCAGTATAAAACCATTTAAAAACTTACTTAGAAGCTCCCAGTTTAGAACTGTTGATTAGCTTAGGCTGGGACACCAGTGAAAGGGGCTGGGAAAGCAGAAAGATCAGACACTCTCCCCCTCTCCTCTTCTCTGCATATTAAAAGACAGGATTACAAAAACTAAAGCAGATTAAATCTATAGACTTGGGTCAACATCTGATACTTTGGGGCTTGGTTAGGAGTCTGAAAATCAGCACAATGTTATTAAAAACAAATAAGCAAAACTATACATTGTTACAAAACCACTCCCAGATGGACTATATAAATGGATCTACAAAACATGTATGCAAAGAAATCTAGTGTACAATGTCCCTTTAATGGTCCTTTTAAATATATTTTTTTTAAGTCCTGTTTCTCCAGATCTGTCTCTTTCCTCCTACAAATACCAAAGCTTACCCTTTAAACTTTTTATCCATAGATACTTTAGTTTAATCTGTGTGATTTAGCAGTCTATGCCCTGTTTATAAAAGTACAAAGAAATCATGGAACAGCTGATTATTCAGAAATACATACGTCAGCACCGTACTTCAACCTGTTTGTAAATAGAATACCAAGGAAATCCTCATTGTGTTTAAACCATGTGTGCTGTTTGTGACCTCTACTAGATAAATTATAAGCAGATGACTCCAAGCTTTTCCATTTTTGGCTTAAAGCTGAATTAAAGGGACACTTAACCCACATTTTTTTCTTTCATGATTCAGACAGAGAATACAATTTTAAACAATATTCCAATTTACTTCTATTATCTAATTTGTTTCATTCTTTAGATAGCCTTTCCTGATGAAATAGCAATGCACATGGCGAGCCAATCACGTGAGGCATCAATCAGCAGCTACTAAACCTATCTAGATATGCTTTTTAGCAAAGGATATTAAGAGAACTAATCAAAATAGATAATAGAAGTAAATTAGAAAGTTGTTTAAAATTGCATGTTCTTTCTAAATCATTTGGGTTTTCATGTCGCTTTAAATGTCCAGCAACTAAACAAGAAAGATGATTGCTTTGATGTCCGTTGTTCGAAATGTCCCACTATTGCTTAGGGTGATGGTAAAAAAGTGTTATTTACTCATTTAATAAAGTATAATATTGTATGGGTCTCAGCTCTGTGGGTGTTTTCCTCCCAGAATGACATAGATGAAAGCTCAAGTTCTCTATGGTTCCAGCTTCAAAAAGTTTGAAGATGCCTGTTTTTTATGTTAAAACTTTTCAAGTGTATTTAAAGGGACATGAAACTATTTTTATATGATACAAAATAAATGTTTCAGAAACATTTAAAAATTGCCATTTTATTAGCAAAATGTGTTTTGTATTCCAGTGACAAACATTGAAAAGCATTGTGACTATCTTCATCTTAGCTTCTCTGCTGTGGTCAGACATATAGAAATAAGCTACTTCATTGATCAAGCAATGACTTTGTAGAACATTGTAGGAACCCGAAAACTGGGTCATGAAGAATGTAACCTGGGAGAGGGGGGAAAAACTGGGAGAGGTGAAAAACCCCCAAAACAACCAATTTTAAATCTTAGGGAAAAGGGGATTACAAAGATTCATTAAAAGGACATAAATGTTATTTTTTGGATAATTTATAAAAATAAATTTATTTAAGTTTTTTCACCCAATCTATCGAGAGAGAGAGAGAGAGAGAGAGAGAGAGAGTGAGAGAGAGAGGGAGAGAGAGAAAAAAAAAAAGAATTCTTGGATTATTTAATACATGAAAAGTACATGAATGATAGTTGTCGATGTTTCGGATCTATCCTTGAGCCTTCTTCAAGACAAATGATATATCTTATTACGGCTAACCTGCCGTATTCCTAACGAAGAGAAACAACTATATATTAAATAGCAGAAATCTACATTTGAATATCTATTTATTCATTGTTTGTCAAACTGAGCTTGCGATGTATTCTACAGATTGTTCCTCAGTGTCTCCCAAGCCTTCTTTGTTCTAGAGGGAACATCTACAAACAGAATTCATCTTCACCTACCCTGACACAATCTGTCATCTGAGTTACATTTAATAAAACATGATTAAAGGGACACTAAACCCAATTTTTTTTTCTTTCATGATTCAGATAGAGCAAGCAATTTTAAGCAACTTTCTAATTTACTCCTATTATCAATTTTTTCTTCGTTCTTGGTATCTTTATTTGAAAAAGCAGGAATGTAAGTTTTAGCACCCTGGATAGCACTTGCTGATTGGTGGCTATATTTAGCCTCCAATCAGCAAGCAAAACCCAGGTTCTGAGCAAAAAATGGGCTGGCTCCTAAGCTTTCATTCCTACTTATCAAATAAAGATGCAGAGAGAATGAAGACAAATTGGTAATAAGAGTAAATTAGAAAGTTGCTTAAAATTGCATGCTCTGACTCATGAAATAAAAAGTTTGGGTTCAGTGTCCCTTTAATGTTTTTCCCCTGTAAGTTATCTCAGAGCATTCTTAATTTTCTAAATTTCACAAAGTTTCTACAACTTTATGGGAGCTGCCACATTTGTTAAGGTTTAGTATTCCTTTGTGTGACGTCATCAGCAGTTGCCGCAACAGGAGACGGAGAGACCGATCCAATGTAAGAGCAAATGCAGACTTCACATAGAGTTTGCAAAACAACTTGATTACCAGCAGTGTGGTGCTTCAGAATTGCGGTAGGAACAGAACCACTAACATGAGAATCAAAGAAGCAAGTATCTGAGCACTCAGGGCAAGAGTATTCCTTTAATTGTTCTTCAATGCCCAAATATGACTACTCTGCCTCAGTACTACTCAAATTAATGCATGCATGTATTAGAAAAAAAAGGCTTTAAAAAAGGCTTCCTTTACACACTCCCAGGGCCAGTCTCAGAACTTACAAATCTCTGATTGGTGTGTATGCACCTCTGCCTGTCAGCCAAATGCACGCACCAATCAGCAGCTCTGTTTACTCCAATGTTACTCACTGATTATGTAAAAGGAGCCAATGGAATAAAAGATAACTAGTAACACACTTTCTTTTATCGTGTTCATACGCCAAACTAATTAAAAACATTATTCTTAGAAGACATAGCCGTGTTTATACTAAAAGTCTTTCATGTTTAGTATGACACTTCCAGTAACATGCTTGCAGTATTGCCTTTGGTAATATGAACATTTTCTAGGACAGTGGTTTAACCAGTTGATCACAACAACATTTTAGCTGAGAAAAACAAGAAAAGTGAAAAGTTTAAAAGCAATTTATTAAATAGTATATTGCAGACAGTTTATAAAAAAAAAATTCTACAAAGATGTGGGTCATAATCTATGTAAAGATATGTCATCAAGCGCGTATATACTGTTTAGTTTAAAAACACCTCAGCTATCCTATAGAGGAGTTTATTTACCATATAAATATGAATAAGGCCTTCAAAAAGACCTCAACATATAAAAAAAAATATATATATATATATATATATATAGATAGATAATAGATAGATAGATAGATAGATAGATAGTAGATATCAAAATAACAAGAGTATTGCATTGAGCAATGATACTTTTTTATGGGACTAACTATACATTTATAAGTTGACAAGCTTTCGGAAGAGTTCCTTCCTTTATCAAGTCTAAAGAAAATACGTATTGCTTTAGACTTGATAAAGGAAAACTCTTCCGAAAGCTTGTCAACATATACAGGGAGTGCAGAATTATTAGGCAAATTAGTATTTTGACCACATCATCCTCTTTATGCATGTTGTCTTACTCCAAGCTGTATAGGCTCGAAAGCCTACTACCAATTAAGCATATTAGGTGATGTGCATCTCTGTAATGAGAAGGGGTGTGGTCTAATGACATCAACACCCTATATCAGGTGTGCATAATTATTAGGCAACTTCCTTTCCTTTGGCAAAATGGGTCAAAAGAAGGACTTGACAGGCTCAAAAAGTAAAAAATAGTGAGATATCTTGCAGAGGGATGCAGCACTCTTAAAATTGCAAAGCTTCTGAAGCGTGATCATTGAACAATCAAGCGTTTCATTCAAAATAGTCAACAGGGTCGCAAGAAGCGTGTGGAAAAACCAAGGCGCAAAATAACTGCCCATGAACTGAGAAAAGTCAAGCGTGCAGCTGCCAAGATGCCACTTGCCACCAGTTTGGCCATATTTCAGAGCTGCAACATCACTGGAGTGCCCAAAAGCACAAGGTGTGCAATACTCAGAGACATGGCCAAGGTAAGAAAGGCTGAAAGACGACCACCACTGAACAAGACACACAAGCTGAAACGTCAAGACTGGGCCAAGAAATATCTCAAGACTGATTTTTCTAAGGTTTTATGGACTGATGAAATGAGAGTGAGTCTTGATAGGCCAGATGGATGGGCCCGTGGCTGGATTGGTAAAGGGCAGAGAGCTCCAGTCCGACTCTGACGCCAGCAAGGTGGAGGTGGAGTACTGGTTTGGGCTGGTATCATCAAAGATGAGCTTGTGGGCCTTTTCGGGTTGAGGATGGAGTCAAGCTCAACTCCCAGTCCTACTGCCAGTTTCTGGAAGACACCTTCTTCAAGCAGTGGTACAGGAAGAAGTCTGCATCCTTCAAGAAAAACATGATTTTCATGCAGGACAATGCTCCATCACACGCGTCCAAGTACTCCACAGCGTGGCTGGCAAGAAAGGGTATAAAAGAAGAAAATCTAATGACATGGCCTCCTTGTTCACCTGATCTAAACCCCCATTGAGAACCTGCAGTCCATCATCAAATGTGAGATTTACAAGGAGGGAAAACAGTACACCTCTCTGAACAGTGTCTGGAGGCTGTGGTTGCTGCTGCACGCAATGTTGATGGTGAACAGATCAAAACACTGACAGAATCCATGGATGGCAGGCTTTTGAGTGTCCTTGCAAAGAAAGGTGGCTATATTGGTCACTGATTTGTTTTTGTTTTGTTTTTGAATGTCAGAAATGTATATTTGTGAATGTTGAGATGTTATATTGGTTTCACTGGTAAAAATAAATAATTGAAATGGGTATATATTTGTTTTTTGTTAAGTTGCCTAATAATTATGCACAGTAATAGTCACCTGCACACACAGATATCCCCCTAAAATAGCTATAACTAAAAACAAACTAAAAACTACTTCCAAAACTATTCAGCTTTGATATTAATGAGTTTTTTGGGTTCATTGAGAACATGGTTGTTGTTCAATAATAAAATTAATCCTCAAAAATACAACTTGCCTAATAATTCTGCACTCCCTGTAAATGTATAGTTAGTCCAATAAAAAAGTATCATCGCTCAATGCAATACTCTTGTTATTTTGATCTCTAAATCTGTGGACTAACACGGCTACTCCAATATATATAATTTCCTTGAGAAAAGCTGAAATAGACTCAATTTGTGAGGTCCGTTATAGATGAATAATGATAAATAAATTGTGACTGAGCACAGGTGTTTTTTTGAGGTAAAAACAATGTGATTAAAACAAAAGGGAGAATGCAGAAAGACCCATGGACTTTATTTGTTTTTTCAACATCCCCCTCTGTACACTCTGAAATGTCTTGTTAGAAGTTTGCAAAATCTCTCAGAAAAAAATAAAATATTTTCTAATTTAAGTGGCAAATTCTGCATTTACAATACACTCTATTGCAGTATGACTCAATCTTCCAAATTTTAAAAGATGCCACTGTGAGTTAAATACAATAAGGCATCAGAGCTGGGAAAGCTACACTTTCAAAGAAGGAAACCATTACAGCTCTTAATTTTTCTCTTACTACTATAATATTACTATAATAATAATATGCATACGTGTTTTCTATAAATGTAATAGCAATTTACTTCTTTTTCCGTCATCAATGCAGGAACAAATGAGGGTTTTTTTATGCACACTTTCTGAAGCACCCGTATATATGCATTTTTCTAATAGGCTGCTGGCTGTCACATGATACAATAATAATGTTAAAAACATTCCTAAAGATTTTAATCAATTTCTATCCATACCAGAGAGTGTTTCATCATCTGGCCCTAGATGTAACTGTACTGTATTTTTTTATGATGCTGTTTTTGTTTTGGAAGGTTTGCCTTGAATATATTACTAATGTTTTATGACTAAAAACGACAATGAGGCCATTCTGTAATATTGTATTTTTCATTAAACCATGACAAAGTTACAGTTCATTCAGAACATTAAATATTTGACAAAATGATTACTATAGTAGTTCAGTTTTTCTTATACTGTAGCATTTCTAGGGTATTAAAGATGAAACTGACATCTGGAGCAGATATATATGCAGCAGTAATCCAGTTTACTTGGTTTAAATTTAAACAAATTTACAGATTATTCCAGGAATTTCTAATTTAATATGTTTCCTTAAGGCTCTGGAAACACCCGGCTACTACATGCAACCATCTAATTTATTTCTTCAGTGAGATATTATCAGCAATCTTGGCTGTCCACAAATGAACTGAATTTGTCCCTTAAACGTTGTGACACTGTAACAGCTTGTCTGCTTAGATAGTATGTTCTCCAGTCCCCTAAGGGAATTATATTACAATTCAAAATGAATTTCTTACATACTGTATGCAACTTTTTATGCCCAGAATTGTAATAAATAAAGTTTTATGAATAAAATTAAAAAAACACAGTGTACACCAATTTTCATATAACTGCATGTAATAGACACTACTAAAAAGAATATGCACACATACTGATCTAAAAATACAGTATAAAACCTTTTAAAAACCTACTGAGAAGCTCCCAGTTTAGTGTATAAACAGGAACCATAGGTAGTGCACGTAAAAAGCAAAGGTCCATTGCAAGCCTAAAAAGTATCACAAAAGCAAACAAGCTTCATAGCACTATATTATTCACAACAATTTATTCCAGAGTGTGAATCCAACAGCAACGTTTCGAGCTCTAAACCCTTACTCATGCTATGAGTTTAGCACTGTTGATGAGGTTGACTGAGGGCTTGATTAGGAGTCTGGAAATCATCACAATGTTATTAAAAAACAAACAAACTATACTTTGTTACAAAAACACTCCTTGATGGGTTATATACAGTATATGGATTATCTACAAAACATTTTATGCAAAGAAAAATCAAGTGTACATTGTCCCCTTGAAACTAGGCAGGCTAGTACAATGTGTAGTTAATTTAACCAAATGTAACGATTCTTGTTGACTATTATATTTCCTTTCTATTTAACAGGTTCTTGTATATTGTGCAGATGAGAACCGATAATAAATTAACCACAATTTATCTCATTGACCAGAAAAAAGCAAGCTGTCATCTGTACCATCTGCATTCCTTATTTGACATCATTTTGTAGAAACTATTGTATTTAACAAGGTAAACATCACCCACAGTTATTGTGCAAACACACATATTAAGCCTCATATTTACCAAGTCAACATCACAGCAGCGATGAATACGGTTACTTTGTAATTAATGTAATGAAATCACCGGTTGCACTTACCAAGTCAATTTGCAGTTGCAAGAAAGCATGATCATTAAACCATGAAATATCTTTTGTATAGTTCATAATAAAGTATTTTATTAAAATTTGGTGAGGTTTTAATTTAGGTGACGATATTGAGCAATTAATCAACTTACTGGAGAAGAAAAATTATGTATAACCTACTTTAAAGGGATATGGAAGTTATTTATTAAATAAACATGGTTGTCAAAATTAAACATGTATGATTTAGATGGAGAGCACAATAATAAAAATCCATTGTAAATTGACTTTTATTAAGTCTATCTATTTTTGACAATGAAAATACACATATTTTGCTGCTGTGTAAAAAAATAAATAAATTGTGTAATGCACCCAGAATACATTGTAAGGGGCTCTCAAGGTAATTAGCAGTAAAACTGATATATCACCCACAACTTGTGAACTCGCTAGATATTCCATGGGACCCTAAGACATTAGGCGACAACACCTTAGTTTCATGGTCAGAACATGAAGGTTCCCTAAATGTAATTTAAGATTCATCCATACTTTTGGGCTTATAAAATAGTGCACATTAGTTGTTTAAAATAGAATGCTTGTATCCTCTTAGAGCAGTGATGGCACTTCAGACGTTTCAGAACTACATTTCCCATGATGCTCGACTAGACTTCAGAGTGCCTAAGCATCAAGGAAATGTAGTTCTGAAACATCTGAGTGCCAAGGTTCGCCATCACTGTCTAAGAGTAATTCATTTATATGTATGTGTGGTGAATAGGATTTAAAGGGACTGTCTACTCAAAAATTTTATTATTTAAAAAGCTACCTATTCCCCAGTTTTGCACAACCAACATATATAAATATACATTTTACCTCTGTGAGTACCTTGTATCTGAACCTCTGCAGACTGCCCCTTATCAAAGTTCTTTTGTCAGACTTGCATATTAGCCAATAAGTGCGGGCTCATAAAAACTCCATGGGAGTGAGCACAATATAATAATATATGGCACACATGAACTAGCGCTGGTTAGCTGTGAAAACCTGTTTAAAATGCACTTAGATACGAGGTGCCCTTCAAGGTCTTTTGGTCCAAATTGGGAGTTTCTTACAGTTTACAGGACACCGTAATAGTGCATGTGTTTAATTTATAAAACAAATAGCATGTGTATAATTTTAAACCTGCATCTTTTTAAACGTTGAAGTCCTTTCCACTGCTAAAGAGACAAGTCAGATCTTGTGTTAAAGTAGGGAATGCTTGCGTACATAACACAAAAAAGCCATTGTTAAAAATAAGATTTTAAAAATACACCTGGGTTGCAGACTTTTGAAAATAATGTAGGTGAAGATATTGAGCAATTAATCAAGTAAACAATGATTTTAAACACTGCAAACAAATTAGATAAAATTATATTGTTACACTAAAGGGACATTACACACTCGATTTTTCTTTGCATAATGTTTTGTAGATGATCCATTTTTATATAGCCCATACAGGTTTTTTTTTTTTAAATGTCTAGTTTTGCTTATTTTTAAATAACATCGGTCTGATTTTCAGACTCCTAACCAAGCCCCAAAGTTTAGGAGAATACAGGTATACCTACTCCAGCTTACTCCTGTTTGTGTAAAGAGTCTTTTCATATGCAGAGGAAGGGGGGGGGGGGGAGTGTCTGATATTTCCATTTAAAATGGGTGTTCTAGCTACCTTTTTAACAGAGCTAAACTGGAAGCTTCTAAGTAAGTTTTTAAACGGTTTTGTACTGGATTTTTATATCAGTATCTGTGCCTATTATTCTTTATAGTAGTGTCTATACATGCAGTTATATGAAAATTGGTGTATACGTCCTTTTAAGGTAGATATAGAGAACAGGACAGGCAGCAACGAGATACAGACAGACATATAGATACTAATAAAATATTTATTTTTATATAGCAGAAGCCAAATTTTGTTCAAATGTAAATACATTCTCTGCTATACATGACAAAAAAAGTAGCCATGTGTGTGATGTAGAGGTTTTAAAAAGGACAGTAAACAGTAAATCAATGCTATAAATAATAATCTATTCAACAAAGATTAAAGTGAATGTAAACTTTCACAAATCAGTTCCCAGTTTTTAAAAATACTATGAAAAAACAGGGCACTTTTATTCATGAAACTTTACATTGCAGTGTTTTCTTTAAAAATACTTACCTTTTTCTCAGCCAAGCCGGACCAGCGATCATCTGCCCGCAGCTCCTTTGTACTTATGTCAGCAATGACAAAACCAACTTCCTCCAATCATGGCGTGCACCCCAGAGCGCCCATCTCGTGAGGCACGCCGTGATTGGAGGAAGCCCGGTTTCATCATTGCTGTGCTAAGGACAGCATGAAAAGGGGGCGGGGGATCGCTGGCCGGCTTGGCTAAAGAAAAGGTAAGTATTTTTTTTAAAAACGCTGCAATTTAAAGTTTCATGAATGAAAGTGCCCCAGTTTTTAATAGTAATTTTTAAAAAACCGGGCACTGATTCATGAAAGTTTACATTCACTTTAATCTTTGCTCTGAATAGATTATTATTTATAGCATTGATTTTACTGTTTACTGTCCTTTAAAACTCTACATCACACACATGGCTACTTTTTTTGTCATGTATAGCAGAGAATGTAATTTACATTTGAACAAAATTTGGCTTCTGCTATATAAAAATAAATATTTATTAGTATCTATATGTCTGTCTGTCTATCTAGTTGCCTGCCTGTCCTGCTTCTCTATATTACCTTAAAAGGACAGTATACACCAATTTTCATATAACTGCATGTAATAGACACTACTATAAAGAATAATAGGCACAGATACTGATATAAAAACCAGTACAAAACCGTTTAAAAACTTACTTAGAAGCTTCCAGTTTAGCTCTGTTAAAAAGGTAGCGTAGAACACCCATTTTAAATGGGAAATATCAGACACTCCCCCCCCCCCCCTTCCTCTGCATATGAAAAGACTCTTTACACAAACAGGAGTAAGCTGGAGTAGGTATACCTCGGTATTCTCCTAAAACTTTGGGGCTTGGTTAGGAGTCTGAAAATCAGACGATGTTATTTAAAAATAAGACAAAACTAGCATTAAAAAAAAAAAAACCTGTATGGGCTATAAAAAAATGGATCATCTACAAAACATTTATGCAAAGAAAAATCGAGTGTGTAATGTCCCTTTAGTGTAACAATATAATTTATCTAATTTGTTTGCAGTGTTTAAAATCATTGTTTACTTGATTAATTGCTCAATATCTTCACCTACATTATTTTCAAAAGTCTGCAACCCAGGTGTATTTTTAAAATCTTATTTTTAACAATGGCTTTTTTGTGTTATGTACGCAAGCATTCCCTACTTTAACACAAGATCTGACTTGTCTCTTTAGCAGTGGAAAGGACTTCAACGTTAAAAAGATGCAGGTTTAAAATTATACACATGCTATTTGTTTTATAAATTAAACAACATGCACTATACAGGTGTCCTGTAAACTGTAAGAAACTCCCCAATTTGGACAAAAGACCTTGAAGGGCACCTCGTATCTAAGTGCATTTTAACAGGTTTTCACAGCTAACCAGCGCTAGTTCTTGTGTGCCATATATATATTATATTGTGCTCACTCCCATGGAGTTATTTTATGAGCCCGCACTTATTGGCTAATATGCAAGTCTGACAAAAGAACTTTGATAAGGGGGCAGTCTGCAGAGGTTCAGATACAAGGTACTCACAGAGGTAAAAAGTATATTTATATATGTTGGTTGTGCAAAACTGGGGAATAGGTAGCTTTTAAATAATAAAAATTTTTGAGTAGACAGTCCCTTTAAATCCTATTCACACACACATACATATAAATGAATACTCTTAGACAGTGATGGCGAACCTTGGCACTCCAGATGTTTCAGAACTAGCATTCCTATGATGCTTAGGCACTCTGAAGTCTAGTCGAGCATCATGGGAAATTGTAGTTCTGAAACGTCTGAAGTGCCATCACTGCTCTAAGAGGATACAAGCATTCTATTTTAAAACAACTAATGTGCCTATTTTATAAGCCCAAAAGTATGGATGAATCTTAAATTACATTTAGGGAACCTTCATGTTCTGACCATTGAAAACTAAGGTGTTGTCGCCTAATGTCTTAGGGTCCCATGGAATATCTAGCGAGTTCACAAGTTTGTGGGTGATATATTCAGTTTTACTGCTAATTACCTTGAGAGCCCCCTTACAATGTATTCTGGGTGCATTACACAATTTATTTATTTTTTTACACAGCAGCAAAATATGTGTATTTTCATTGTCAAAAATAGATAGACTTAATAAAAGTCAATTTACAATGGATTTTTTATTATTTGTGCTCTCCATCTAATCATACTTGTTTAATTTTGACAACCATGTTTATTTAATAAATAACTTCCATATCCCTTTAAAGTAGGTTATACATAATTTTTCTTCTCCAGTAAGTTGATTAATTGCTCAATATCGTCACCTAAATTAAAACTCACCAAATTTTAATAAAATACTTTATTATGAACTATACAAAAGATATTTCATGGTTTAATGATCATGCTTTCTTGCAACTGCAAATTGACTTGGTAAGTGCAACCGGTGATTTCATTACATTAATTACAAAGTAACCGTATTCATCGCTGCTGTGATGTTGACTATGGTAAATATGAAGGCTTAATATGTGTGTTTGCACAATATCTGTGGGTGATGTTTACCTTGTTAAATACAATAGTTTCTACAAAATGATGTCAAAATAAGGAATGCAGATGGTACAGATGACAGCTTGCTTTTTTCTGGTCAATGAGATAAAATTGTGGTTAATTTATTATCGGTTCTCATCTGCACAATATACAAGAACCTGTTAATAGAAAGGAAATATAATAGTCAACAAGATCGTTACATTTGGTTAAATTAACTACACATTGTACTAGCCTGCTCTAGTTTCAAGGGACAATGTACACTTGATTTTTCTTTTGCATAAATGTTTTGTAGATAATCCATATACTGTATATAACCCAGTCGAAGGAGTGTTTTTGTAACAAAGTATAGTTTGTTTGTTTTTTAATAACATTGTGATGATTTCCAGACTCCTAAATCAAGCCCTCAGTCAACCTCATCAACAGTGCTAAACTCATAGCAGAGTAAGGGTTTAGAGCTCGAAACGTTGCTGTTGGATTCACACTCTGGAATAAATTTTGTTGAATAATAATAGTGCTATGAAGCTTGTTTGCTTTTGTGATACGTTTTTTAGGCTTGCAATGGACCATTGCTTTTTACGTGCACTACCTATGGTTCCTGTTTATACACTAAACTGGGAGCTTCTCAGTAGGTTTTTAAAAGGTTTTATACTGTATTTTTAGATCAGCTATGTGTGCATATTCTTTTTAGTAGTGTCTATTACATGCAGTTATATGAAAATTGGTGTACACTGTGTTTTTTAATTTATTCATAAAACTTTATTTATTACAATTCTGGGCATAAAAAGTTGCATACAGTATGTAAGAAATTCATTTTGAATTGTAATATAATTCCCTTAGGGGACTGGAGAACATACTATCTAAGCAGACAAGCTGTTACAGTGTCACAACGTTTAAGGGACAAATTCAGTTCATTTGTGGACAGCCAAGATTGCTGATAATATCTCACTGAAGAAATAAATTAGATGGTTGCATGTAGTAGCCGGGTGGTTTCCAGAGCCTTAAGGAAACATATTAAAATTAGAAATTCCTGGAATAATCTGTAAATTTGTTTAAATTTAAACCAAGTAAACTGGATTACTGCTGCTCATATATATCTGCTCCAGATGTCAGTTTCATCTTTAATACCCTAGAAATGCTACAGTATAAGAAAAACTGAACTACTATAGTAATCATTTTGTCAAATATTTAATGTTCTGAATGAACTGTAACTTTGTCATGGTTAAATGAAAAATACAATATTACAGAATGGCCTCATTGTCGTTTTTTAGTCAATAAAACATTAGTAATATATCAAGGCAAACCTTCCAAAACAAAAACAGCATCATAAAAAAAATACAGTACAGTTACATCTAGGGCCAGATGATGAAACACTCTCTGGTATGGATAGAAATTGATTAAAATCTTTAGGAATGTTTTTAACATTATTATTGTATCATGTGACAGCCAGCAGCCTATTAGAAAAATGCATATATACGGGGCTTCAGAAAGTGTGCATAAAAAAACCCTCATTTGTTCCTGCATTGATGACGGAAAAAGAAGTAAATTGCTATTACATTTATAGAAAACACGTATGCATATTATTATTATTAGTAATATTATAGTAGTAAGAGAAAAATTAAGAGCTGTAATGGTTTCCTTCTTTGAAAGTGTAGCTTTCCCAGCTCTGATGCCTTATTGTATTTTTAACTCACAGTGGCATCTTTTAAAATTTGGAAGATGAGTCATACTGCAATAGAGTGTATTGTATAATGCAGAATTTGCCACTTAAATTAGAAAATATTTTATTTTTTTCTGAGAGATTTTGCAAACTTCTAACAAGACATTTCAGAGTGTACAGAGGGGGATGTTGAAAAACAAAATAAAGTCCATGGGTCTTTCTTGCATTCTCCCTTTTGTTTTAATCACATTGTTTTTTACCTCAAAAAAACACCTGTGCTCAGTCACAATTTATTATCATCTATTCATCTATACGGACCTCACAAATTGAGTCTATTTCAGCTTTTCTCAAGGAAAATTATATATATTGGAGTAGCCGTGTTAGTCCACAGATTTAGAGATCAAAATAACAAGAGTATTGCATTGAGCGATGATACTTTTTTATTGGACTAACTATACATTTACAGGGAGTGCAGAATTATTAGCAAGTTGTATTTTTGAGGATTAATTTTATTATTGAACAACAACCATGTCTCAATGAACCCAAAAAACTCATTAATATCAAAGCTGAATAGTTTTGGAAGTAGTTTTTTAGTTTGTTTTTAGTTATAGCTATTTTAGGGGGATATCTGTGTGTGCAGGGTGACTATTACTGTGCATAATTATTAGGCAACTTAACAAAAAACAAATATATACCCATTTCAATTATTTATTTTTACCAGTGAAACCAATATAACATCCTCAACATTCACAAATATACATTTCTGACATTCAAAAACAAAACAAAACAAATCAGTGACCAATATAGCCACCTTTCTTTGCAAAGGACACTCAAAAGCCTGCCATCCATGATTCTGTCAGTGTTTTGATCTGTTTCACCATCAACATTGCGTGCAGCAGCAAACCACAGCCTCCCAGACACTGTTCAGAGAGGTGTTACTGTTTTCCCTCCTTGTAAATCTCACATTTGATGATGGACTGCAGGTTCTCAATGGGGTTTTAGATCAGGTGAACAAGGAGGCCATGTCATTAGATTTTCTTCTTTTATACCCTTTCTTGCCAGCCACGCTGTGGAGTACTTGGACGCGTGTGATGGAGCATTGTCCTGCCATGAAAATCAATGTTTTTCTTGAAGGATGCAGACTTCTTCCTGTACCACTGCTTGAAGAAGGTGTCTTCCAGAAACTGGGCAGTAGGACTGGGAGTTGAGCTTGACTCCATCCTCAACCCGAAAAGGCCCCACAAGCTCATCTTTGATGATACCAGCCCAAACCAGTACTCCACCTCCACCTTGCTGGCGTCAGAGTCGGACTGGAGCTTCTCTGCCCTTTACCAATCCAGCCACGGGCCCATCCATCAGGCCTATCAAGACTCACTCTCATTTCATCAGTCCATAAACCTTAGAAAAATCAGTCTTGAGATATTCTTGGCCCAGTCTTGACGTTTCAGCTTGTGTGTCTTGTTCAGTGGTGGTCGTCTTTCAGCCTTTCTTACCTTGGCCATGTCTCTGAGTATTGCACACCCTTGTGCTTTTGGGCACTCCAGTGATGGTTGCAGCTCTGAAATTATGGCCCTACTGGTGCAAGTGGCATCTTGGCAGCTGCACGCTTGACTTTTCTCAGTTCATGGGCAGCTTATTTTGCGCCCTTGGTTTTTCCACACGCTTCTTGCGACCCTGTTGACTATTTTGAATGAAACGCTTGATTGTTCAATGATCACGCTTCAGAAGCTTTTGCAATTTTAAGAGTGCTGCATCCCTCTGCAAGATATCTCACCTATTTTTTACTTTTTCTGAGCCTGTCAAGTCCTTCTTTTGACCCATTTTGCCAAAGGAAAGGAAGTTGCCTAATAATTATGCACACCTGATATAGGGTGTTGGATGTCATTTAGACCACACCCCTTCTCATTACAGAGATGCACATCACCTAATATGCTTAATTGGTAGTAGGCTTTCGAGCCTATACAGCGTGGAGTAAGACAACATGCATAAAGAGATGATGTGGTCAAAATACTAATTGCCTAATAATTCTGCACTCCCTGTATATGTTGACAAGCTTTCGGAAGAGTTCCTTTCCTTTATCAAGTCTAAAGCAATACGTATTTTCTTTAGACTTGATAAAGGAAGGAACTCTTCCGAAAGCTTGTCAACTTATAAATGTATAGTTAGTCCCATAAAAAAGTATCATTGCTCAATGCAATAACTCTTGTTATTTTGATATCTATCTATCTATCTATCTATCTATCTATCTATCTATCTACTATCTATATATATATATATATATATATATTTTTTTTATATGTTGAGTCTTTTTGAAGGCCTTATTCATATTTATATGGTAAATAAACTCCTCTATAGGATAGCTGAGGGTGTTTTTAAACTAAACAGATATAGACGCTTGATGACATATCTTTACATAGATTATGACCCACATCTTTGTAGAATTTTTTTTTTATAAACTGTCTGCAATATACTAATTTAATAAATTGCTTTTAAACTTTTCACTTTTCTTGTTTTTCTCAGCTAAAATGTTGTTGTGATCAACTGGTTAAACCAGTGTCCTAGAAAAAGTTCATATTACCAAAGGCAATACTGCAAGCATGTTACTGGAAGTGTCATAACTAAACATGAAAGACTTTTAGTATAAACACGGCTATGTCTTCTAAGAATAATGTTTTAATTAGTTTGGCGTATGAACACGATAAAAGAAAGTGTGTTACTAGTTATCTTTTTTTCCATTGGCTCCTTTTACATAATCAGTGGAGTAAACATTGGAGTAAACAGAGCTGCTGATTGGTGCGTGCATTTAGGCTGACAGGCAGAGGTGCATACACACCAATCAGAGATTTGTAAGTTCTGAGACTGGCCCTGGGAGTGTGTAAAGGAAGCCTTTTTTAAAGCCTTTTTTTCTAATACATTGCATGCATTAATTTGAGTAGTACTGAGGCAGAGTAGTCATATTTGGGCATTGAAGAACAATTAAAGGAATACTCTTGCCCCTGAGTGCTCAGATACTTGCTTCTTTTGATTCTCATGTTAGTGGTTCTGTTCCTACCGCAAATTCTGAAGCACCACACTGCTGGTAATCAAGTTGTTTTGCAAACTCTATGTGAAGTCTGCATTTGCTCTTACATTGGATCGGTCTCTCCGTCTCCTGTTGCGGCAACTGCTGATGACGTCACACAAAGGAAATACTAAACCTTAACAAATGTGGCAGCTCCCATAAAGTTGTAGAAACTTTGTGAAATTTAGAAATTATAATGCTCTGAGATAACTTACAGGGGAAAAACATTAAAGGGACACTGAACCCAAACTTTTTATTTCATGAGTCAGAGCATGCAATTTTTAAGCAACTTCTAATTTACTCTTTATTACCAATTTGTCTTCATTCTCTCTGCATCTTTATTTGATAAGTAGGAATGGAAAGCTTAGGAGCCAGCCCCATTTTTTGCTCAGAACCTGGGTTTTGCTTGCTGATTGGAGGCTAAATATAGCCACCAATCAGCAAAGTGCTATCCAGGTGCTAAAACTTACATTCCTGCTTTTTCAAATAAAGATACCAAGAACGAAGAAAAAATTGATAATAGGAGGTAAAATTAGAAAGTTGCTTAAAATTGCTTGCTCTATCTGAATCATGAAAGAAAAAAAAATTGGGTTTAGTGTCCCTTTAATCATGTTTTATTAAATGTAACTCAGATGACAGATTGTGTCAGGGGTAGGTGAAGATGAATTCTGTTTGTAGATGTTCCCTCTAGAACAAAGAAGGCTTGGGAGACACTGAGGAACAATCTGTAGAATACATCGCAAGCTCAGTTTGACAAACAATGAATAAATAGATATTCAAATGTAGATTTCTGCTATTTAAAATATAGTTGTTTCTCTTCGTTAGGAATACGGGCAGGTTAGCCGTAATAAGATATATCATTTGTCTTGAAGAAGGCTCAAGGATAGATCCGAAACATCGACAACTATCATTCATGTACTTTTCATGTATTAAATAATCCAAGAATTCTTTTTTTTTTCTCTCTCTCCCTCTCTCTCTCACTCTCTCTCTCTCTCTCTCTCTCTCTCTCTCTCGATAGATTGGGTGAAAAAAACTTAAATAAATTTATTTTTATAAATTATCCAAAAAATAACATTATGTCCTTTTAATGAATCTTTGTAATCCCCTTTTCCCTAAGAATTAAAATTGGTTGTTTGGGGGTTTTTTCACCTCTCCCAGTTTTTTCCCCCCTCTCCCAGGTTACATTCTTCATGACCCAGTTTTCGGGTTCCTACAATGTTCTACAAAGTCATTGCTTGATCAATGAAGTAGCTTATTTCTATATGTCTGACCACAGCAGAGAAGCTAAGATGAAGATAGGCACAATGCTTTTCAATGTTTGTCACTGGAATACAAAAACACATTTTGCTAATAAAATGGCAATTTTTAAATGTTCTGAAACATTTATTTTTGTATCATATAAAAATAGTTTCATGTCCCTTTAAAATACACTTGAAAAGTTTTAACATAAAAACAGGCATCTTCAAACTTTTTGAAGCTGGAACCATAGAGAACTTGAGCTTTCATCTATGTCATTCTGGGAGGAAAACACCCACAGAGCTGAGACCCATACAATATTATACTTTATTAAATGAGTAAATAACACTTTTTTACCATCACCCTAAGCAATAGTGGGACATTTCGAACAACGGACATCAAAGCAATCATCTTTCTTGTTTAGTTGCTGGACATTTAAAGCGACATGAAAACCCAATGATTTAGAAAGAACAATGCAATTTTAAACAACTTTCTAATATACTTCTATTATCTATTTTGATTAGTTCTCTTAATATCCTTTGCTAAAAAGCATATCTAGATAGTTTAGTAGCTGCTGATTGATGCCTCACGTGATTGGCTCGCCCATGTGCATTGCTATTTCATCAGGAAAGGCTATCTAAAGAATGAAACAAATTAGATAAGTAGAAGTAAATTGGAATATTGTTTAAAATTGTATTCTCTGTCTGAATCATGAAAGAAAAAAAATGTGGGTTAAGTGTCCCTTTAATTCAGCTTTAAGCCAAAAATGGAAAAGCTTGGAGTCATCTGCTTATAATTTATCTAGTAGAGGTCACAAAACAGCACACATGGTTTAAACACAATGAGGATTTCCTTGGTATTCTATTTACAAACAGGTTGAAGTACGGTGCTGACGTATGTATTTCTGAATAATCAGCTGTTCCATGATTTCTTTGTACTTTTATAAACAGGGCATAGACTGCTAAATCACACAGATTAAACTAAAGTATCTATGGATAAAAACTTTAAAGGGTAAGCTTTGGTATTTGTAGGAGGAAAGAGACAGATCTGGAGAAACAGGACTTAAAAAAAATATATTTAAAAGGACCATTAAAGGGACATTGTACACTAGATTTCTTTGCATACATGTTTTGTAGATCCATTTATATAGTCCATCTGGGAGTGGTTTTGTAACAATGTATAGTTTTGCTTATTTGTTTTTAATAACATTGTGCTGATTTTCAGACTCCTAACCAAGCCCCAAAGTATCAGATGTTGACCCAAGTCTATAGATTTAATCTGCTTTAGTTTTGTAATCCTGTCTTTAATATGCAGAGAAGAGGAGAGGGGGAGAGTGTCCTGATCTTTCTGCTTTCCCAGCCCCTTTCACTGGTGTCCCAGCCTAAGCTAATCAACAGTTCTAAACTGGGAGCTTCTAAGTAAGTTTTTTAAATGGTTTTATACTGGGTTTTTAGATCAGTATCTGTGCATATTCTTCTTTATAGTAGTGCCTATTACATACAGTTATATGTAAATTGGTGTACACTGTCCCCTTTAAATACAGCAAGTTTCCATAATCAGCAAACACATAAATAAATGCAATAACTCTCTTCATTTCCTAGGGCTCGTGCAGCAATAGAAAATGCATAGAGCAAGTTTTTTTACTTAAAGTGATGGTAAACTCTCCCATTTTTAAAATCAGATCCAGCATGTTTGTGCTATTTTAGATGAAGTTTAATTCTTCAGTTGTAATGAAGATGCGCCATAACTTACTATTGAATATAGATATGAAATTTAAATTCCCCATGCTCCGCCGCCCACTTCAAAAGTACATTTTCCTTTGAGTTAACAGTTTGAATTGTTGTCCAATCAGTGGGCTCCCCATATGGCACTTTTGTTGTAGCTAGAGCACCGATTAGAGAACTATGCAGACCGTTAGCTCATAGAAAAATTGACATTTGAAGTGGGCGGCGGAGCGCAGGAATATGAATTTCATATCTATATTAAAAAGTAAGTTATAGCGCATCTTCATTAAATCTGATAAATGAAACGCCATCTTAAATAACACTAACATTCCGGATCTGATTTTGAAAATGGGAGAGTTTACCATCACTTTAAGTAATGCGTTTTTACTACTGTCACTGTGACAGACCTAAAGGGACATTAAATATATAAAAAAAAAAGACAATGCAATAGCACTATCTTTGACTTTCAAATAAGTAGACTCACAGGGGCAAATGTATCAAGCTCCGAATGGAGCTTGATGCCCCGTGTTTCTGGCGAGCCTGCAGGCTTGCCAGAAACAGCAGTTATGAAGCAGCGGTCACAAAGACCGCTGCTCCATAACCTGTCCGCCTGCTCTGAGCAGACCGGACAGACATCGCCGGAAATCAACTCGATCGAGTACGATCGGGTTGATTGACACCCCCTGCTGGCGGCCTATTGGCCGCGAGTCTGCAGGGGCGGCGATGCAATGATGAATAACGGCGAGCGTATTGCTCGCCGTATTCAGCGAGGTCTGTCGGACCCTGATCTGCACTGTTGGATCAGGTCCGACAGACCTTGATAACTAGAGGCCACAGACTCATATATGTATATCAATTGGGAAAGCATTGCTATTCAAAGGATAACAAGAGAACAAAGTCAATTTAATAACAGAAATAAATTGGAATTATTTTTTTTTTACTTCCATGCCCTATTTGAATCGTGAATTTTGATTTCCATGTAATTTTAAATACATTGATCTTCCGCTTTAAAATTATGGTAAGAAATGTTTATGACTTTATAAACATATTATGGTCAGCAGCTCTGTTTTTTTCAAGATATGATTTTGAGCCTATGTAAAAACCCTATTCATTGTATTTTTATGGCATAGAATAATGAAAAATGCTAAAGATGTTCAAAGAACAATTGTCACACCGGGTGAACAGGTGAAAGGGTTTTGTTAATTTCAAGAGCAACTTAGCACTTCTTAATTATAGCTGTTCATATGATCCCAGTTTGCTATTGAAGGAAATGCAACATTAAAAGGACACTGAACCCAATTTTTTTCTTTTGTGATTCAGATAGAGCATGCAATTTTAAGTAACTTTCTAATTTACTCCTATTCATTTTTATTCGTTCTCTTGTTATCTTTATTTGAAAAAGAAGGCGTCTAAGCTTTTTTTTTGGTTTAGCACTCCGGACAGCACTTTTTTTATTGGTTGATGAATGTATCCACCAATCAGCAAGGACAACCCCAGTTGTTCACCAAAAATGGGCCGCATCTAAACTTACATTCTAGCATTTCAAATAAAGATACTAAGAGAATGAAGAAAATTTGATAATAAGAGTAAACTAGAAAGTTTCTTAAAATGTCATGCTCTATCTGAATCACGAAAGAAAAAAATTTGGGTTCAGTGTCCCTTTATGTGAACCATTGACGCCAACATAACTCAACCATAGTGCGGTAGATCACTTCATAAAATTAATAATAAACTTTTAAAAAAAAAAAAGGTGTAAGCTAACACAAATGTAGTTATTAGCAAAATATGACCGTGACCGTTTCCCTTTTGGAACACAGTGTTCCATTTTGTCTTTAGGGCTTTTGAATATTCAGAAATGATTGTTCATTATTGGGTCTGTTGCCTATTGCAGAATAATTTGATGATTGTGCAGTTGAGACAATTAGCTCTAATGAAAAAATGTTACTAGAAGAAAAGAAAAAAAATCTTAGAAAAATAATAAAATAAATAAAATTAGACTACTATGTTATAAACTTTTAGGGGTAGATTTATTATAGTGCCAGTGGACATGATACAATGTAGCGTATCATGTCCGCCGCACATAGATAATTGCCGACAGCATACGCTGTTATTTATCATTGCACCAGCAGTTCTTGTGAACTTGTTGTAATACTCATAGATTAGCAAAAATGCTACTAGTAAAAAGGTATTATTCAGCGATTGCTTTTTTTCTATGCATGGAGCATATGTACATATGCCTTATGCACCTGCATTCAAACATTGTGTCTGCTCGGAGTGAAGACAGTGTAGTGTATTTATCTGTTAACACTGACACAATCTATGGTCTCTGAGCAGGTGCATACGTACATAACAGCTGCCATAGCTTATATAAGTATGATCCCAGTTTTCTGTTGATGGAAGTGTTCTACATTGTATTACCCATTGCTAATGACATAGCTCAATCATAGTATAAAAAACATTGTATAAGCCAACACAAAGTAGGTTAATAGCAGAATATGACAGATATCATTAGTTTAGTTTATTTACCTGTTGGAACATGGTGTTCCCATTCTGTAGGGTTTTACAATACCCAAAAATGACTGTTCATTATTGGGTCTAGTTAAAGGTAGGTGTCTACTGTAAGACCCTGTGTGGTGTGTGTGTGTGTGTGTGTGTGTATTTTATGTGATTGCATGTGTGAATATGTATGTATGTATGTATGGAGATAGATAGAATAATTGTTATGCTATTTTTTCACAGCTAAACAAAAGCTTTAAAAGAAGGAACCTTCACTATAAAGTTAACCTCATATATGCCTGTCTGTCTATCTTTATTCAATACTTCATGTTTCTAAAAATTATGATTTACATTACACTTAAAGGGACATGAAACCCAAACAATTTATTTCATGATTCAGATAGAACATATAATTTTACACAACTTTCTTCTGTTTTCCAATTTGCTTAAAGGGATAGTCTTTTATTCAGATAGAGCATGCAATTTAAGCAACTTTCTAATTTATTCCTATTATCATTTTTTTTTTCATTCTCTTGCTATCTTTAATTAAAAAAGGTGGAAAGTAAGCTTAAAAGCTGGCCCATTTTTGGCTTAGCACCTGGGTAGCGCTTGGATGGCTACATTTAGACACCAATCAGAAAGTTCTACCAGGATGCTGAACCCAAAATGGGCTGGCTTCTAAGCTTACATTCCAGGTTTTTTTTTAAATAAAGATAGCAAGAGAACAAAGAAAAATTGATAATCGGAGTAAATTAGAAAGTTGCTTAAATGTCATGCTCTATCTGAATCATGAAAGTATAATTTTGACTATACTATCCCTTTAATTCTCTTGTATCCTTTGCTGAAAAGGATACCTAGAGTAGGTTTAGGAGCTGGGAGCTCGCTGCTGATTGGTGGCTACACATATAACCTCTTATCATGGCTTACCAATATGTTCAGCTCCCAGTAGTACATCGATGCTTCTTCAATAAAGGATGAAAAGAGAATGAAGCAAAATTGATCATCATTATTATTGGTTATTTGTAGAGCGCCAACATTAGCAGCACTAATAGAATAATAGAAGTAATATGGAAATTTGTATGTTCTATATGAATCATGAAAGAAACATTTTGGGTTTCATGTCCCTTTAATTTGTATTTCACCATAGATAGATGTGTAGGATAGGTACCCACAGACAGAGGTGTAATCTAAATACAATGTAATTCTTGCTACAGTGAAATACGATAGACGGCATGGATTACCTTTTTTGTAGATATGTTTTGTAAAAGGCTTTTCAACTGAATATACATTCCCATTCTTATCTACCTCTCAGTAGAGAGGACATGTGATGTTCTTGATAGAGATTGGATTATATAGTTGATAAAATTAGGAAAATGATACAATCCCTGCATAAAAGAATCATGCAGAAATGTAGACCAAGGGTAACATTTTTAACTACAACTAAACTTCTGCAGTACTTGGCAAATTCTTCCCAACTATGTCTATTCCTTTTACTAAACATTTACTAACATTGCCAACTGCTATTACAAATGTGTTACTTGGCAAATTTAATTAGTTTTATTCTAAATGTTTTATTCTGTTTCAAGAATCTGGTTTACACTAATAATCTTTGATGCTTTCTAACTTATTTCAAAGATGCTTAGTTTTCAGATACTGAGACGTGTAAGTAGACACCGATGATGTCATCGCACAAGTGATTTGACTCTCAGATTTAAAAAGACATTTAAAGGGACAGTCTACTTGAAATATTGTTTAAAAAGTTAGATAATCCCTTTATTACCCACTCCACAGTTTTGCATAATTAGTACTGCTATAATAATATACTTTTCACCCAATCAGTTCTGGTTCTTGTATAGCCATTATTTTCCACGGGAGTGAGCACAATATTATCTATATGGCACACATGAACTAGCACTGTCTGGCTGCTGTGCAGATTTTAAGACTACCAAGATAAGGGGTGGGCCTGCTGTGGCTAACAACAGGCAAACATAGATGTTGTAAAGTATATTAATTATAACAATATTGGTTACGTAAATCTGGTAAAGGGTAAAGGTGTTATCTATCTTTTAAACAATAACAAAAATCATGTACACTGTCCCTTTTACATATCTTGTTTTGTGTAAGCATTGTGCTTGTCATGTGATCCCTAGAGAGCCAGAAAGCAAATCTTGTAACCTGCAAATGCTGCAAATTCCGTAGCTGGATAAGGCAATTTGCAGCATTTTGAAAACCTGGGTTAAATATTTTACTTTTCTGACCTCTAAAGGGAATGGGGACATAGTAGAATTACTCAGTCAATTAGTATTTACTAAATATGTGCATTCTGCAGTTTCTGTACAAATCCAGATCAGCGGCACTTTCACAAGAATAGCCGCCTTCTTCCACATTCGGCAGTGAATGAATCTAGTTTTTACCTATTGTTTCTTTGAACCGTTGTTGATGACAGTATGCATTCAAAATATTTAATTCTGTTTCACATTTATTCTAAGAAAATCAAAGTATTTGCAGTAAGGCATTTTTTTTGCATACTGTTTTTTTAGCCTTATATTCTCTCCATTGTAAAGAACACACTCATTCAATTAGGTTTAAAGACTTTTCATATAAGATCGGGTGCCATTTTTCTAATGTATGATTATGTTTTATTATTATGTTTTATCCTTGTGTGCTATTGACATAATTTACTTCTGAAAATGTAGCTTTAAGAGGTGATGAGATCAATCAACTCGACACTCACTTGTTCGAGGTGATTGACATGCCCTGCTCTTGTGCCATTGGTTTGCGCAGGAGCAAGGGGCGGCATTGAATAAGGAACCCTTTTATGCCATGTTACATTTTGCCATGCAGCATCGCAAGTGGTGATTTCAGGTGAACAAGTTCACTACTTGCGAACCTGTCTGACTGCAAGGATGATACATTTCGCCCAGTGTCCCTACCACACTTTTCTTCCCCACTGAGCATGTAAATGGTTACACACTCACATGCAACATAGGACCCTATTTGTATATGAGCCAAATAGTACCATACCATACTTCTGTATAACGTCTCAATCTTAACCATTGTATAACCGTTCAGGAGACAGACCCTTGTGAGAATGTGGTCGGGAGTTGGAGACACCCAACCCTTGACCTTGAAATCAAGATCCTGGACGTGGATAGTTGAGATTCTGTGGCTCATAATAGCAGAGAGCTACTGCAGGGTTCAGGAACATCTATCCAAATATCAAAATCTTCAGACTCCATAGAAAACAAATAGTAATGAATATAAGAGTATGTGACTGCAGACTTAATAAACACAGCAATAGATCTTGGTAACTGAGATATGCTGCAGGATTCAGAGTACACAATATAACTGTGGCAGAAGACTGGATAATCACAGTAACACTTGACTGGTAACTGAAATATGTTGCAAGATCAGGATATACAATGCAGTTGAAGCAGATAACTGGATAATCACAGTAATATTTGATTGGTAACAGATATTTTGCAGGGTTAGGGTATACAATACAGATGTGTCCAGAATAAATACAGAAGGAAACAAAATAGAATATAGCTGGGTACTTGAGGTCAGTAGAACACAGGAAGAGGTCATCAGGCAGGACTGGAAAAAACTTGAAATTCAAGGAAAACGCCCCTGGAACTTACAGAGTGATCTGTAAACCTAGGCTGAGGATTTCTTAAAAAGATGCTTTTGAGATCAGATGGAGACTAATTATTTAGGCAGGTGAATTCCAGCAGTAGAAACAATGAAGTTTACACCCCAAGTAGCCTGATTGACAGGAGCAGAGGAAGCAGTCTTAAAGTGTTGGTAACAGCAGTCAGGCAGACATGACATAACCCAATTTCCTTTTGCTTTGTAGAACCTTTCAAATGGATTTGCATTTAATATCAGCATATCTATCTAGTTATTATTATTATTGTTTATTTGTAGAGCATCAACATATTCTGCAGCAAGGAATGGAGGGTCCTGTCCAAGACTTGACATCTGATGTAAACCACCACGGAAAAGGGTGGTCTACAGGACAATTGGGCATGTAAGCTTACATGCTAAAGCATCTAGTACGGATCTGCATTTGTGGGTTTCGTTAGAAAACAAATGCCGGATAATGGGCACCTCCAGCGGCATTCAGCTATTTTCCAATCTGGATTTCTTCTTGTGAAAGTGCAATTAAGATTTGGATTTGTACAGATTTTAGTGTGTTGCATTTTCACAAGAAGAAATCTAGCTCTAAAAATAACCGAATGCTGCTGGCGGCGGCCATATTGACATTCATTTGCTAATGTCTATATGCATGTCTGTCTTATCTTTTCATCCATCAAATTAGTTTTCTCTTTAGCAATCTGTCTTCCACAAAGGATAATACAAATGCAATTAAAAAAGATATACCCTACGCATGTGCTTACATACCTTAAGTTGAATATTTTAAAAAATGGTGAAAAAAATTGTCGTAAAATATATTTGTTTAGTATTAAAACTACGTCATGAATCTTATTTTAGGCCCAAATTAGGAAAGAAGATTTTTGGTCTGAATCCTTTTAAAAGTCCATTTTCCATGTGTCATGAAATGGAAGTGTTTATTAATGAGTCAGTAGCAGGATATGCTAACAGAGGACATCAATAGATTATACAAGCTAAAACATATCATGTACCAGTTGCAAATTCAGCAAGGGTGTCCTCTCATGCTAAGTCCAGATTTGTATTGTCCTTAGAAAATGTTGATCTTTGAATGGCTCTTAAAGGGACATTAAACAATTTTTTTTTATTTTATTTGCTTCATTTTACTGGTATCCTTTATTAAAGGAGCAGCAATGCACTACTGGGAGCTAGCTGAATAATTTAACAAACCAATGTCAATAGGCATTTATGTGCAGTCACCAATTCAGGAGCTGGCTCCCAGCTCCTGTGCCTTCTAGGTATCCCTTTTTTAACAAAGGATCAACACTGTGTAGTCTTCAAAAGTTTGTTATTTTTTTATCATAACTCTTTAGTTTTTCTTTATGGGCCCTCTCTTCCTTTGCCATTTTTTCTCTATGCATCAGGTAGTTATTTCCACTACAAACATTACAGTATGCTCATGATTTGCAATTAGTTTGCATTGAAATTCAAACAAATAGGTCTAAAAGCAAAACAGTGTAGTGATTTTTGTGTGCAATTCCAATGATGTAGGAATTAATTAAGATAGTGATTGTTTGTTTAAGGAAAACCAATTAGTTTTATCCATTAATGGATCAAACCATCATAAAAAGTCAATTAGATAGATGATAGATAGATAGATAGATAGATAGATAGATAGATAGATAGATAGATAGATAGATAGAATAGATATCACCACATAGCATTAGTTATTTAATTAATGGCTCTCTTTACTTTTCAGTTCTCATTCTCTAAAAGCATTTAAGAACAGGTATTTAATCAATTTTAATCAAATGCAAGTCACTTAAAGGGATATCAAAGTATTTTTTATGTGTAACAAATATTTGAGTAAGCATTGTATAAAAAAACAGCTTACATAATAAATGATTTATAAACTTTTAAAATGATATATTTGTCATTGAAATTTGCATCGTTTTGTAGTTCAGGGGACACAACCCTTGAAAAGCTTTATCATATCACCTATGCTGTATAAATGTGCTCTTACACTGATCAATCAGTGTGTAGTATGTTGTAAGATCAGGGTTCCCGACCTCAGCCTGTCTGGGGACGGTGGGAAACAAATAAAACAATTTTCAGAAGATAAATTACAAGAAGAATGGGGAAAAAATGAAGACTAAAAGTACATAGTGCAACCACACAATTAATGGACATAAAAGTGCCCATAGAATATCCTGAAATCTGTTAGTGTATTTTATTATTGCATATAGCTATTTTACTTTTAATACAGAATGTATACTGCCCCTTTAACATAACATGTATAATGTAAATTTATTTAGTGATTCCCCTGATCTGCAAAACATTCTTCAAATTATATTTTAAATAATTCCTAAATAGTTTAACCATTATTGTCAATTTTGTAGATTAAACATAAACCTAACGGTTATTGGAGCTTTCCAGGAATTTCCTATTTAGCTTCATTTCTTTATTTTCTTCTACAAATCCTAAGTAAGGAGCTTTACAACTAGGCCACGACTAATTTACCAGTGAACATTACCAGAGAATAAGTTCATTTACAAATTGATTTTAATGTAATATTTGGTAGTAGGGGGAAAAAAAGAATCAATAACATATTCAATATTGTATATTTTACATTATTGTTGTGTTATTAATAAAAAAAAGATTAAAAGCAGCTTAACATTAAATCAGGATATAAACAAGAAATATAAATGAATTTGAATCTTCTTTATTACTGTAAATTACACCTCGAAACTAAACTGCACTAAAAGATAAAACCTAAATAAAAGATCATTTTTCCTAATATAATTTTCCTAATATTAATCCTCGTTGTGTCCCTAAGACGGGAGTATTGTGTGCAGTATTATTAACAGTGAGCAGCACATTATTTTCATTGAAACACATGGGAGGGATTAAGGTCAATTCTTGGAACAGCAGTTGCAGTATCGGATGCTGTTGTCTCTGCACATGATCTGGCACAATCATTGAAATGTTCACAAAGAAAAAGTAAAGCACAGAGGATCTGTATCTTGCTTCATTTAACATTTATAGGGACCCCATAGAAAGGATACATTACAGGAAACGCTATTTAGAAGCAGAATGTAGAAAACAGTGCCGTCTTTACTTAGGGAAGGTTGTATAAAATATATATAAGAAAAAAATAGTTGTAATGAAAAAAAATGGCAGAAAATAATTTGATCCCAGAGGAAATTAAAAGGAAAAACTGTCTGGGATTATACTCAGTCAGAAAAAATGCTTAAAGGGACACTGAACCGAAATTTTTTCTTTTGTGATTCAGATAGAGCATGCAATTTTAAACAACTTTCTAATGTACTCCTATTATCAATTTTTCTTCGTTCTCTTGCTTTCTTTATTTGAAAAAGAAGGCATCTAAGCTATTTTTTTGATCCAGAACAATGGAAAGCACTTTGTTTATTGGTAGGTGAATTTACCCACCAATCAGCAAGAACAGCACAGTGTGTTCACCAAAAATGGGCCGACATCTAAACTCATATTCTTGCATTTCAAATAAAGATACCAAGAGAATAAAAAGAATTTGATAATAGGAGTAAATTAGAAAGTTGCTTAAAATTGCATGCTCTATCTGAATCACGATAGAGAAAATTTGGGTTCAGTGTCCCTTTAAAGTGACAGGAATATTTTCTTTTATGATTTGGATAGAACATACAATTATAAACAACTTTCCAATTTACTTCTATTATCAAATTTGCTCCATTCTCTTATTATCCTTTGCTGAAGGAACAACATTGAACTACTGGCAGGTAGCTGAACACATCTATTTAGCCAATCACAAGAGGACAAATGTGTGCAGGCACCAATCAGCAGCTAGCTCCCACTAAGGTAGAATATGTGTGTATTCTTTTTCAACAAGGAATACCAAGAGAACAAAGCACATTTGAAAATAGAAGTGAATTTATAGTGTCTTAAAATTACATGCTCTGTCTGAATCTTGCAAGTTTATTTTTGACTTTCGTATGCATTTAATGTACAAATAAATCAACTTGTTGAAAAGCCTGAACATTTTGTTTGATTTATTTGTTTTTAATGTATAAGCTTATGCTAATTAAAAAGGATTTAATAATAAAATAAAATGTAATGATAATAAAATAAGAAAAATAAGATTATTTTTTTATAAAACTAGGGTGTCCTTTTAAGTATTCTTATTTCTCTGACTCTGCTACATATTACACAACAAATCAGCAGTTCAGTATGGAACTTATTTATAGCTAAAGCAGAGAGATATGATCAATATGCTCAATGCTTTTCAAGGGGCATGTCCCTAGAATGCAAAACCATGCAAACATTATTATAAAAATGACAGTTTAAATGCTTATAAAACATGTATTTTTTTTTAAGTAGATCTTTTGCAAAGCACTGTTTCACTTATATATACTGTAATTTAAAAGAAGAAAAAATTTGATGTTGTTACTGTTCACATAATATTGATTTATAATGTTTCTCATTGTGATTGTATTGCATATGTCCGAATAAAAAAATATATTATATAAAAAAAAAGAAGAAAAAAAATTCCTTTAAACACTTATGCTCTAAATCTCTTTCCTATTCCACTTTCTCCCTCTGTTATCATACTTACATAAGTACTGAGTATATAAAGACTAAGGGCTCCATGTACTAAGCAGTCAGCGAGCTACCCGCAACAAATCTTGCGTCAAAAACTCGCAAACTGATATGTACAAAGTCGTCAACTATGTTCAAACTCGCATCTTTAAAATTGCGAGCGTACTTATCCGCCAAACCTCGCTACCTCTCCATTTTTCACTGTAATTAGACACATTTGACCACCAACTCGCCAAAAACGAATGTACTAAAAAATCTATTTGTCCGCTCGCTACAATTTCCGCTCCCATCTCGTTATTTTTGCCTCGCCACCTTTTAGGTGGCGGGCAAGGTACAAAACAATAGGAAAGTCAATCTAGACGCCAGTCTAGACATATATAAAAGGCAGTAATATCAGCATTGTACAGCATAACTGGCGTCTAATTTGTCTCTCATTTCCATGTACATAAATTGCGCCAAATTTGTCGACTGTAATTAGAGTAATCTATATTTTAAATTTGTATTGTATAGTTGTCAATCTTTATAATTATTTTTATATTAATATTTATATATTATCAGATCCAGATGAAGCCATATCCAAATTGTAAATAAATATTACAAAAATAACGCTCTTATCACTCTTCAAAAAAAATTTGAATAATAATAAAGTTGTTTAGATAAGTTGAACTTTTATAGGAGCAAAATTCTATTCCCTCGACTACTATGATGTTCGTGACACCTTGCATGTCACGTGTTAATAATTGGCCAGACAATTCAACTGAAAGTTAAGTACATCAGCTTAGTCGCGGCGAGCGAGGCGTCAAATTTATCAATAATCCGCCACTGCTCGCGGCGGGGCTAGACTTGTCTATTTATTGGGGGATTATTAGTACATAGTGACAGCGGACACCATTTCGCCCGCGGCGAGTAACGGCGAGTTTATCCGCGTCTAAAATGACGGATGAATTGACGGCTTAGTACATGGAGCCCTAAGTAGTTATGCACTGTGTTACACACTCTGTGAAGCACACACTGCCTCATGCTAAAAAATCTATTTGTCCGCTCGCTACAATTTCCGCTCCCATCTCGTTATTTTTGCCTCGCCACCTTTTAGGTGGCGGGCAAGGTACAAAACAATAGGAAAGTCAATCTAGACGCCAGTCTAGACATATATAAAAGGCAGTAATATCAGCATTGTACAGCATAAACTGGCGTCTAATTTGTCTCTCATTTCCATGTACATAAATTGCGCCAAATTTGTCGACTGTAATTAGAGTAATCTATATTTTAAATTTGTATTGTATAGTTGTCAATCTTTATAATTATTTTTATATTAATATTTATATATTATCAGATCCAGATGAAGCCATATCCAAATTGTAAATAAATATTACAAAAATAACGCTCTTATCACTCTTCAAAAAAAATTTGAATAATAATAAAGTTGTTTAGATAAGTTGAACTTTTATAGGAGCAAAATTCTATTCCCTCGACTACTATGATGTTCGTGACACCTTGCATGTCACGTGTTAATAATTGGCCAGACAATTCAACTGAAAGTTAAGTACATCAGCTTAGTCGCGGCGAGCGAGGCGTCAAATTTATCAATAATCCGCCACTGCTCGCGGCGGGCTAGACTTGTCTATTTATTGGGGGATTATTAGTACATAGTGACAGCGGACACCATTTCGCCCGCGGCGAGTAACGGCGAGTTTATCCGCGTCTAAAATGACGGATGAATTGACGGCTTAGTACATGGAGCCCTAAGTAGTTATGCACTGTGTTACACACTCTGTGAAGCACACACTGCCTCATGCTGGAATCCTAACCCCATCAACCACACAGTCTTCTGCACTGAATACTCAAGGTACCATGCAAAGGGAACTGTATGTCTGTGCTATGAGAACTGATAAAAACCACCAGGCACAAGAAGTATGAAAATACAGCTCAAAACAACTCCCATTTACCTTCAGGTATTCCTGAAACTGCTCCCTCCTAGGACCTATACATGCTAGGTCTTGCTCTTCTTGCTCGTTTTCCTTAGCCCTGTTTGTCACATGAAATTCTATCCTTGCAAACACCAACCTGTTCATCTTAGGCATCCATCATTTTTTGGACTAAAACAATTGCAAATATTTCTGTTTAAAAGGAAAAGGAAATCACTAGTGCTTAAAGAAAGCATTTTAGTAAAATGTAAGAGTAAACTTTTATAAGGTTCTATAGCTCGCTAAGCAAGTTTGAAAATACTGCTTTTTTTAATGTCTAATTATCATTTTCTTTTTATGCTGTATGGTTTATGTTGTAATTTCCCTTTAATCACTATTAAATAATATTTCATAAAAATTGTTTATTAATAATCAACTTACTTGCACTATTTAAATATTATAATTATACAAATTCTATTGGTTGAAATAAATATAACAAATTGGTTGTTACATGACAATGCAACAAAAACTTTTATTGCTTGTTTAGCTTTCTAAATAATTATTTGTTTTATTCTTATTATTTGATTTTTTTTTTTTTTGCATTTAAAAAATTATTTTAGCAAGACAATACAATTCACTAGGAAGCCACTCCTATGTTTTTGTTTAAAAGATGGGGGTTGCTTTAACTTGTCTATCCTAAAGCCCTTGAGCAAGAAGGTGGCCTGACAGTGTTTTTATCCATTTATGATGCTTATTTTTATTTAAAGGGACACTGAACCCAAATTTTTTCTTTCATGATTCAGATAGAGCATGCAATTTTAAGCAACTTTCTAATTTACTCTTATTATACATTTTTCTTCGTTCTCTTGCTATTTTTATTTGAAAAAGAAGGCATCTAAGCTTTTTTTTTGGTTCAGAAACTCAGGACAGCTCTTTTTTATTGGTGGATTAATTTATCCACCAATCAGCAAGGACAACCCAGGTTGTTCACCAAAAATGGGCCAGCATCTAAACTTACATTCTTGCATTTCAAATAAAGATACCAAGAGAATGAAGAAAATTTGATACTAGGAGTAAATTAGAAAGTTGCTTAAAATTTCATGCTCTATCTGAATTTTTTTATTTTATTCTTGCTAAATGTAACCACCAATCAGCTACCCAGGTGCTGAACTAAAAATGGGCCGGCTGCTAAGTTTACATTCCTGCTTTTTGAAATAAAGATACCAAGAGAATGAAGAGCATTTGATAAAAAGAGAAAATGAGAAAGTTGCGTAAAATTGCATGCTCTATCTGAATCATGAAAGAAAACATTTTGATTTATTTGGGGTTATTCAATCAGCATAGGGTGAAATTTGCAGTTTCACAGGTGTGCTGCATTTTGAATGAGTAAATATCACCTGCATCATGTTAAACTTGTTATTTAGGAGGAAAATATTAGGCTTTTCTTAACCCTTTCCTGAAGAGACTTATTTGCCTACATGGGAACAAAGTTCCGATGTAAACATATAAGTAAAAATTGAAATCACGCGATTGTTCATGTGATCGCATTTAGCAAGCGGCTATGGCTTCAGGACAGCCAACGGTAAGGACGTTCCATGCTGTCCTAAAGCCCAGCGCAGTTAGGACGGCATGGAACATCCTTGCGGCGAGAAGGTTTAACTGGTTTAACTAGTATGAGGAGCACTCATATCATAAAAAAATTAATTAATTTAAAAAATCACACATTTCTCTCTCTCGTTTTTTTCAGTAGTTTGTTTTAGTACCTATACTTTACACAAACTTCTTGTTAGACTATCAGTAAATATATTAATAAACTACAGAATTCATTTAATCATATTGGGTAGTGTTGGGGTGGAAACACACTTTAGTATTTAAGTTCATACTGTGCTTGCCTTTAAAGGGCCACTGTAAGTAAATATTTTCTATGCCTGTTACTAACTACCCCAAATACGCTTTTTATCAATAGCATTTCATTAACATATCTCTACCGTATATCAGAAATCTTGTCTGCAAATTTAATTGTTTTCCAAACCCACTCCGTGGGTATCCTTTGCTCTGTACCAATCCGTTTACAATACCTAGGGTTTCAAAATGGCGCTTTAAACACAAAGTTATTGGTTTAAGTATTTTGAACACGCAGTGCTGAAAATAGTGGGCAGGATAACGTGACATCATCGGCGAATAAAATATATAACTTTTAGAACGTTATTAAACTTCGTTTTGGAGAAAATATAGGTCAGTAGGTTTTAATTAATGTTTATTAACTTTAATATGTTAGTTGTTTAGCTTAAAAATTATAACAGAAAGTAATCCTTTAAGTTACTGATCTATAGTGTGACTTGAAGAACAAATCTAAAATACCATCACCTGGTTTGCAACTGTGTACTACAGAGTTGTACAGATTTCAAAAAGGCAATAAGCATTGCTAACTTGAGCAACACCTATTGACAGGAATCTGATCATTCCCTGTGGGTGTTACCATGTAAAATGTTGCAATGCTAGGAATCTGATCATTCCCTGTGGGTGTTACCATGTAAAATGTTGCAATGCTGGATACTTGTTTAAGAGAAAGGCAATGGCATGTTTTGTTTCTTCTTCCTTTTAATCTGTGTTATTGTTCCAAGATCACCTAATATTGTTCAGAACAGATATATTAGGAGTTATTTTATTACTTCAGCAGTGAATCATGTTAGAAAGCAGTTTTTCCTCTACTATTTTTAGAATAATATGTTCTTCATCACAAATTGTATGTGCTATGATCATTATCCAGGAAATGTTTATCATCTAATGTGATTTAACCAGAAAGTATGATAAAACCACACATAACAGTATATTCAAATATCTTGACTCTAAAGTATAATAAATAAAATCATCTTAGTTCATTTTAGCTGAAGTTTTCTTTCTTTCTTTTTTAATCGCATATCCCTTAACACATTCATTGTACATACAATGCATTTTGAAATGTCCTAGTTTAGATGAGAAAAAAAAAAATATTGGCTACATAGTCCCTTTAAAGAAACACCATTCATTTTTATATATGTATAATATGTATCAGGAATAGGCAAAATACCTTCACACAAAATAATGTTTTAAAAAACATTTCACTCACTTAATTAATGATTCAAACTCTGCACATTGTCCTGTAAACTTTTTGAAAACTATAGTAATGTTAATATCATCTTCCTTGATTTGGGCAAATTAGAGATGGCTACAAGTGAGTTTGCACAGAGCTCTAAATAGTCAACGTGCAGTATGTGGCTAGCTCAAGCAATGTGCAGCATAATTAGGCTAGAGAATTTAGCTTTTGGCCTTTCTAGAACTGGAACTAAATTGGGACAGTAAAGTCCAAATTAAACTTTCATGATTCAGATAGAGCACGTCATTTTAAAAAACTTTCTATTTTACTTTTATCATCAAATTTGCTTTGTTCACTTTTTTTTGTTGAAAGCTAAACCTAGGTAGGCTCATATACTAATTTCTAAGCCCTTGAAGACCATCTCTTATCTCAGTGCATTTTGACAGTTTTTCACAGCTAGATGGCGTTAGTTTATGTGTCTCATATAGATAAAACTGTGCTAACTACTGTGGAGTTATTTATGAGTCAGCACTGATTGGCTAAAATGCATGTCTGTCAAAAGAACTGAGAAAAGGGGTAATATGTGTATTAATATAACCGTGTCGGTTAAGCAAAATTGGGGAATGGGTAATAAAGAGATTATCTTTTTAACAATAACATTTTTGGTGTTGACTGTCCCTTTAAAATTGCATGCTCTATCTGATTAATGAGAGTTATATTTTGTTTTCATATCCATTTAATTAATATGTTTATGGGCAATTACATTTCAGTCTAATATCCCTTTCAGTAGATGTTATTCTTTTGCTTTAAACTGTGTGCGCAGTTGTATTGGCCATCAGGGCTTATCAGAGGACATGATCAGGTTGACGAGAAAGAGAAGCCATGCTATTGATAGGTGCAGAGAAGCAGAATGTTTTTGGTTGCAGTAATGTAGGAGCCTAGATTTACAATAGATAAAAAAAAACAATAGACCTCGATAGTATATCAACTATGTACCTTAGATTTGCGCTGATACCCTTGTTTTTTGTCTTACTATATCAACTAACATAGTTTTCAGTAAGTTAACAGCATGCCCATGTTTTGGGGGGACACTACCCTCTTTTTAAAAAAAAAAAATCTCCTATCCCTCATAGACCTTTAACTATCTATGTTTTTGAAGAAAAAAAAACTTTAATGGAAAATCCACTCATACACAGAGCTATGATGATATTGTGCAGACTTTCCTAGTTTATACGTTAGTGTATTTTTTTGTTCTCCAATTGTGTCTGTGACAAAGAGAAAAAACAGGAGCGCAATTTCTCTCTAATACGCCTATTTATGGAAAAATAACCATGTTAACATATAGCAATAAAATGCAGACAAATGCTGCAGGGGTGTTTTCTTACTACACCCCTACACTGAATTATGCTCGCTTGTGGTTTAGCAGATCTTTGTGGCTCCATAATAAAAAGTCAGTGTTTTATATATGCATGTCATATAGTAACAATTAAGTATTGTATAAAATAAATATTTTAAAAACATTTAACACTGTCATTTTCTTAGCACAAGTTACACGGTTTTACAAATCAAGAACAGTTCAGGTATACACTCATTAAAAAGCCTGGTAGAATCTAAGTTCCATATATATATAAAGAGAGCAATAAGACGGCACTCACTGGCCGACGTAACGTTAGTGCCGTTTTATTGCTCTCTTTTTATTAACCTGGATCGCATCCTGGCAGCTGTACATTGAAGTTGAGAGTGCACAATTTCTGGACTGTTATATATATATACTGTATGTATATATATATATATATATATATATATATATATACACATACATGTGTGTATGTATTATCAGCTATGCTTTGTTTAAATTTATATTTTTAAAGCTGCACTCACACACATATAAAACAAGGATACAGAGAAATAAATCAATACATATAACATCCATACTTAAAGGGACATTAAACCCAAAATTTGTCTTTCATGATTCAGATAGAGAATACAATTTAAACAACATTCCAATTTACTTTTATTATCTAATTTGCTAGCAATGCACATGAGTGAGCCAATCACATGAGGCATCTATGTGCGGCTGCCAATCAGCAGCTACTGAGCCTATCTAGATATGATTTTCAGCAAAGGATATCAAGAGAATGAAGCACATTAGATAATAGAAGTAAATTAGAAAGTTGTTTAAAATTGCATGCTACTTCTAATTCATGAAATAAAAAAATTGGGTTTCATGTCCCTTTAAAGCATTTAAGTGAATGGTGTAATGTTGTTTTTGACAGTTCTGAGAACAATGTACCTGTCTCTGGAAATGTTGTCCTGCACAAATAGAAAATTGCAGTGAAAAAATTGTCTTTTTTCCTGTCTTTAACACTGAATAAACTGGTAACTTTTCTCCCCTATCTAGTAAATGATATAGATACTAACCTCACTATATAAATATAATTTTCTATAGTTTCATACCATAATGATTAATAAGCATTTCCATTCCACACCATGTACTGTGCAATTATACATTATAGCTGAATACAATAGCGTCTTATACTCTGCAATAAAACAATAACACTATTTAGAGCCTACTTTATATGTCACACATCAACAGTGCAATCTTTTAAGAGTGCATAGCTTCATTAAAAGTCCGTCATGGCCCTACCCCTGTTTATGTTGTGTTTAAGGTAAGGGTGTGCACCTGTGTGTGCTTCTCTGTTGTTATAAAAGTTATTGAAAAAGATTTACCATGTTGATTATGCAAGTTGTAGTGTAACTAGAAAAATGGGCCAGATCAATGCCAGCTGGCACCTAGGCTTCATAACAATGCCCGCACGCAACAATCACAAGAAATAAATACGTGTAACAATTACTTCACAGAAGTTTGTATCACATGGACAGAAGTTTGAAAACAAACCTTGGTTTAAAGGGACATGACGGACTTTTAATGAAGCTATGCACTCTTAAAAGATTGCACATTTTTTTTCTTTCATTATTTAGATAGAGCATGCCATTTTAGACAACTTTCCACTTTACTTTTATTATTTATTTTGCTTCATTCTCTTAATAGCCTTTGTTTAAAAGTAGTAGCTGCTGATTGGTGGCTGCACATAGATGCCTCGTGTGTGAGGCTCACCCATGTGCATTGCTATTTCTTCAACAAAGTATACAAGAAGCAAATTAAATAACATAAGTAAATTGGAATGTTGTTTAAAATGATATTCTCTATCTGAATCATGAAATAAAAATGTTGGGTTTCAGGTCCCTTTTAAAGGGACAGTAAACTTACAAAATAATGTTATATAATTCTGCACATAGTGCAGAATTATATAAAATTATCTTAGCGGCAGCTTTCTAAATAAAAAGCTTTGAGAGATTTTTTATTCCAAAGTTGGATTTACCTGGTCTCCGCTCCAGGCTCTACTAAGCGGGTCTTGTTTTTCTAATCACAGCATGCCCGATGGCGACATTGAACTAAATGTAGCTTGCTCCAGCTCTGGTCTGGTAGTGGGAGTGAGCTACATTCAGTTCAATGGCGCGATCGAACGCGCTGTGTTGTGACTAGACAGCACGCCGTGACGCGCTTTTGAAAAAGTAGAGCCTGGAGCGGAGACCAGGTAAATCCAACTTTGGAATAAAAAATCTCTCAAAGCTTTTTATTTAAAAAGCTGGCGCTAAGATAATGTTATATAATTCTGCACTGTGTTTACTGTCCCTTTAAGGATTAAAACATTTTTTTATGTTTATTTAAAACGTTTAATTTTGCTTTATTTAAAAAAAAAGGAATATTTCTTCCTTATTTGTTTGCTTTCTTTTCGTGTAATTTAATTCTGTATACTAGAAAAGCAGACTCCAGCCTAACATTGCTATATTCCACACAGCCATTGTTTGCCTACTCTTGTAAGTCATTTAGAAGTCAAACCCTAATTAGCCTCTGTAGAGGAGATAAAAGACTTCTAAAAGGAAAAGCTAGGTTTTAACAGTGCCTGCTACTTTGTGGAGAAAAACAATACATGTATTTTAATGTCCAAGGCTGATATATCCTAAGTAATATAATTAATAATTTTACTTCAAAATACATGTAATTTATTACATTACTTGCAATTAAAGAGATAGAAAGGTAAACATTTATTGTGAATCGTTGCATTTAAAGTTAAAATAGAAGCATTTTTGCAATATACTCTCACTAACAAAAATGCTTCTAATAAAATGTATTACTGCTTTTCTGCGGCATTCGCACATATCCTTTCAGGGCCGTGCACCAGGATTCAAACACCACACCTTCTCAGAGGGTCAGCAGTGGCTTATATGACACAAATTATGTAAAAGCAACAAACACCGCTACTTCTTTGAGTATGCATGAGGTTTAAATACTTGTGCACGGCCCTCAAAGGATATGTGCATATGCCACAGAAAAACATTAATCATTTTTATTAGAAGCATTTTTTGCTAATGGAATTATATTGCAAAAATCCTTCTATTTTAAATTGCACATTTCAATTTTGACCTTTCTATCCCTTTAACAACATCTATGATTTAACTCAGGGGTGACCATTCTTTTTCAAATGAGGGACAAAATATGAATTATTTTACTCAGTGACAGAAAAGATGAATATAATTGTAATATAAGAATAAACGAGGAACAAAAATGTTAGCATCACAAGTCTCTCTAAACATATAGACCAGACAAATACATTGTATTAAAACCGAGACTATAGGAATGCTTGTAGGGTTGCAGAGTTTTCCTGGACACATGATGCAATGTGTGCAGGGAGGAACATGAATAGTGTTGTCCGGCAGTGTTATGTACCCTCCAGAGGTACAATGCAAGTTCCTACTTGCACACCCTGCAGCATGTATAACTCATAACTGTCCAGAAAAACATGGCTGAGATGGTAGCGCTAAAAGCATGAGATGCAAAAAATGTGCCATTCTGAAAATTTCAAATGGGCTGATTTAGAGAGTAACTGATTTTATGTAAGTCGGGCAAATAAAAGGCACTGCAAGACTGCACTGTGGTCCTTATTCATTATCCTATCCTTGGATAACCCCAGTTAAAGGGACAGTCTAGTCAAAATTAAACTTTCATGATTCAGATAGGGCATGCAATTTTAAACAACTTTCCAATTTACTTCTATTATCTAATTTGCTCAATTCTTTAGATATCCTTTGTTGAAGAAATATCAATGCACATGTGTGAGCCAATCACACAAGGCCTTTATGTGCAGCAACCAATTAGCAGCTACTGAGCATATCTAAATATGCTTTTCAGCAAGTGATATCAAGGGAATGAAGCAAATTAGATAATAGAAGTAAATTAGAAAGTTGTTTAAAATTGCATGCCCTATCTGAATCATGAAAGTTTAATTTTGACTAAACTGTCCCTTCAACTGGGGTTATCCAAGGATAGGATAATGAATAAGGACCACAGTGCAGTCTTGCAGTGCCTTTTAAAATGACATGCTCTTTCTAAATCACGAAAGAAAAAAATTGGGTTTCATGTCCCTTTAAGCTTCCAGGAAGTAAGAGATAATTATTTCCATTGTAATACTTTAACTGTCCCTAGATTACCCCAATCAAAACAAACTTCATTCAGGCTTCATCAATTAGTATTCAAATGTAATCATTTTCATAAGAAGCAGGAAATAAGCATCTTCTTCTTCTTCCTCTGCAATTTGGTCTTTAAAGGCTTCAATAGTAGCAGTTGGCCTTTAAGATACATATCCCAGTATATCATGATGCCAGTTTGCCTATGCTTTACAGAGCTTGCACGATTGTAAATGTAGCTAGAAAACCCGCCTACTATGAAAACAACAACTATTGCACAATGTTTATTGTAAATATTGGTTAAAGAACAGATTACAAATTACATCACACATAGGGAGTTTTTCCTAATGTAGATATGTAATTGCACTGCTACCTATTGACCCATTTAGTTAATAGCTAGCATAGGGTCTATTTGATAAATACCAGTTCCAGCTGTACCTGCTGTCAGGTGTATCTGATGAGACCATTCTGCTCAGGAATGTTATTTGCTGTCAGGTGAAACATTCACCTGAGCAAATGCATATTATTTGCCAATGCATTGTAGGTACATATGCATTGACAATTCTGCAAACCCTTTCATTTACTACAAGCAAACAAGCAAATGCCATAGCTGTTTCAAACTGTTTTTGCATTTTTTTGTGTCTTGCTCAAATGTTTTGTCATTTGACAGATATTTAATATTTACTAAATTACAATCACTAGAATAAACAGAGAAATATAATATAACCAAAATAATAATTCTAAAATAATTTTAAAGGGCCACCCATATACAGTATGTCAGTAGAAAAAATAATAATGAAAATGTAAGTCTGCTTATGCAGTCACAGTAAGTTGATAAAGCCGAACCAGCAGTAAATAAAGGAGCAGTGAAGTAGGTAAATTACTTGTGTGCAAGGTTATAAAAAAAACAGAGCTAGTATAAATAAATTATTAGACTACTATGTAGATCTATTTTTGCAAATTATACTACTTGTGTAAATATTGAAGAAATAACTATAAAGTTTTAGTTTCTATAAAGTACAGTGGTTGAATGAAGTTCATTTCATGTCCCTTTAATTCATAGGCTCAGTTTTTTTATAAAAACTGAATCAGCAGCACTGGATAAAGTCAGTCTATATATGTTAAATGTTGGCATGCAGGAATTAACTGCTAACAGTATAAATCATTTCCCTTTTATATTGTGGTATATAATGCATTTCTTGTTATCATTCCATCCCACTCTTCTAGAAGTCTTTAAATTATTAAGCTTGAACTTTGGAACATTGTCTATGAGATACTATGATGCAAACAGATAACAGGCCAGATTGACAACTATACTGATATACTATCAATTATCAGCTGTTCTGACTAGAAAAATATATGCGTTGTCTTCAGGAAGAACATGATACTGACATATGAAATGAAATACAGGCTGCATGTTAGAGCATTGCTTCTATTTAACAAGTTTGTCAAAACCTTTTTTTTTCAATAAGGAAAACAATAAACAATGTAGTCACTAATTTGTAATATTGTTTAGTGGTCATCACAGTATGGTCAGATTTTATTCCAGTTATCCAGTTTATCAAAGGTGTTATCGCAAAAGGAAGACACACCTTAAAGAAACATGTCAGCATATACCTTTAATTGATTGAGCAGTTTCTATTATTTTACAGAAAAAAAACTAGCAGAAAAGAAATGCTGCACAGTTAAATGACCAGTAAATACAGAAGATTTGCATAATCAACAAATGCATGATAAAAAGACAATGCAATAGTCTGAACTTCAAATGAATAGATCACAAATGCATATATGTATATTCTGTGAATTATTGCACATGCTCAAGTAGGAGTTGGTGACTTAAAAAGTCTAAATATAAAAAGACTGTGCACATATTGTTAATGAAAATAGATTAAAGTTGTTTAAAATTGCTGCTTTATCTGAATCATGAAGGTTTAAAGGGACAGTCAAGGCCAAAAAAAACTTTTATTTTTCAAATAGGGCATGTAATTTTAAACAACTTTCCAATTTACTTTTATCAACAATTTTGCTTTGTTCTCTTGGTATTCTAGTTGAGAGCAAACCTAGGACGGCTCATATGATAATTTCTAAGCCCTTGAAGGCCGCCTCTAATCACATGCTTTTGTATTTGCTTTTCACAACAGGGGAGAGTAGTTCAGGTAAACCATATAGATAATATTGTAATCATGCCCGTGGGTTGTGGCAGACACTGCACTAATTGGCTAAACTGTAAGTCAATAGATAATAACTAAAAGTCATGTGATTAGGGGCGGTCAGAAGGTGCTTAGATACAAGATAGTCACAGCAGTAAAAAGTGTATTAATATAACAGTGTTGGTTATGCAAAACTGGGGAATGGGTAATAAAGGGATTATCTATCTTTTTAAACAACAAAAATTCTGGTGTTGACTGTCCCTAAAGTAATCACAGAGGTAAAAAGTATATAAATATAACTGTGTTGGTTATGCAAAACTGGGGAATGGGTAATAAAGGGATTATCTATCTTTTTAAACAACAAAAATTCTGGTGTTGACTGTCCCTTTAAGTTTGACTAGAGTGTCACTTTAATCAATATACCAGTAGGAAAAGAATATTGGCAGGCATTTGACTGGATTAGCATATACCTCTTTGTTTATAATGTAATGTGCCTTACCTATACTTAAAGAGATAATGAATATATAGAAAATATGCAATGCATTTCAAATATTGCATTACTTTAAACCTATAGCTTACATGAAGATCCTTAGGTAAGGGTACTTTTGCACATTCTTTAGTGCCCCTTTAAGACATGACCAGCATACCCCTCTGTGGGCATTTATTTATTTATTTTAAAAAGTAATAGTGGGTGGGACAGCCAATCAAAGGCCATACTACCCACCTCATAGAGCTTGCCCCTGAGGTTCTGCTTTTGAGTCTAAAGATCCTGCAAAATGGCTTTTGGTTGCAACAATGTTTGTAACATTTTTATACATATAGCAATCAAAGTGTTGATAAAGGTGTACATTTTATTTTACCTTAATCAAAAGCTTTTTAAATGTATTTTTATTGTATTCTATTTTTGAAAAACAAAATAGAAAAAAACAGTCATGGATGCCTAAGTGTTACAATCTAGATTGTTGATTAATCATAAAGAACTAAAGAAGAAAAATTAGATAAAACAGAACAAAAAAACCAAACACAAAGTACATATGCCACCAAAAGCATTTGAAAACCAACTTAAAAGGCTGAAGGTCATAGCAATAAATAACAAAAATGATCGAGTAGATCTATATAAATATTATTTCTCAAATCAAACTAATTTTATTTTTAAAAAGTACATTTATTTGTCCTTAATTATTAACTCGCCAGGCCTCCCTGTGAATTTTTTTTTTCTTTCTTATTTCGACATACGGTTGGTTCAGCCAATAGCAAGAGCACCACGCACACTACCTTATTCTATAGCCTCTTCTGGATTGGCTCGGATGTCACTGCAACTGCTTATGCGCAGCTGCAGCTAAGATCTGAATTGAGATATGTAGTTAACTGATATCAGCGAATGTGCTCTGATATAGAATGGCATAGGCCGGGTGGTGCAGCCAACTACCCGCCCTATGTTATTCTATGTCTGTCAAAATGAGAAAAAAATAGATTCACAGGTTAACAGCCCAGGAGTTAATAATTATAGGGACATAAAACCCCCAAAAATGATTTTGTTATTCAGATAGAGCTTGTGATTTTAAATAACTTTTCAATTTACTTCTATTATCTAATTTGGTTAGTTTGCTTGGCATTACTTGTTAAAAAAAAAATAACTAGGTAGGCGCAGGAGCTGGAAGCTAGCTGCTGATTGGTGGCTGCACATATATGCCTCTTTCATTGTCTTGTTGATGTGTTCAGATTGCGCCCAGAAGTCCATTGCTGCTTCTTCAATAAAGGATACCAAGAGAACAAAGCAAAAATTATAATAGAAGTAATTTGGAAAGTTGTTTAAAAATGTATCCTCTATCTGAATCATAAAAGAAGATGTTTGGATTTCATGTCCCTTTAAGGACAAATAAAAGTAAGTATTTAAATAAAATGAGTACAATTTGAGAAATTACATTAATACAGATCTACTACATCAGTTATTAACGTTTGATTTGTGTTAACTAACACTTAAACATTTACTATCACTTGTGCTCGCTCCTTAGCCCACCTCATATGTTTCAACAAAGGATGCTAATAGAAAGAGCTAAATTTGATATCAGAAGTAAATTTTTTATTTTTTTATTTAGCTATTTAGATTCTAATCACTCAGTCAATCATCAGGTTACCAAGGCAGCTATAAAATTAATTACAGTAATAAAATAACATACGGTATCAGCTGAATTTCACCCCAAAAAACATACAAAGGTAGAGTCATAGACTATCCTTTGCCAGGAAGATATTTATAATATAGCCACCATTTCCTTTTTTTTTTCTTGACCTTGCAAAAAAATAAGACTTCCTAAATTTGTGCCATATTTGTACCCTATTTCTGTTAAATAAATATTGTCCTTCTACACCCAACCCCTGCCGAGGAATGCACAAACCCTGCCAGACCACCAGCCACCATCCACAGCTCAATTCAACTCTGCCCCTGAACTACTAAGGTACTGTACAAAGACCACCATGATCCCAATTGACAGAAATTACATTTTGGAATGTATGCAGAATGGTCTGAACTTCCGTAAGCTTAGCTTATACAGATAATGATAGGTGGTAGGCAAGTATCGATTTCAGTCCATTAAGAAAATCTGATTGCTTCATATTCTCCAATTCTCCAATTCAAATATTAGTGATAAACCAATGCAGAACTGAATTGTGATTGGCAAGTGAATTTTATCCTATTTCTCTTTCAATTTAAATAACATCTATCAGTTCCTATGATATCATCATCATTCTCAGTGTGAGGAAATAATATATAGTTTTGCATTTATACCCCTTGACCTACAAAATAGCTTTCAGTGCAACTCAGCAGTAGATGTTTGGCAGCCAACTGGTTAATACCTACCAAAGTTGTGTTGCTTGTCACAACCCACATGCATCTTCCATAATGTTAATTCTAAACCATGCCAAATTGTATTCTGAGAGATGATACGCTACATAGACTTCATGCACACACTATATAGTGGTCAGATTACAAAGTATTTCTGGAATGTACCATTGCTTGAAAAACACTTGGTGCATTCCTGAGACATTTATATAAATTATTGTCTTGCCAGACTTATATTCAGTCTTGCTAATTTTCCAAGGAGGAAAGTATTACTAAGTAAAGAGCATATAAACCAACATTTCAAGTGGACAAATGGCATTTAAAATATTAATGGGAAATATAAAATGCAAGTTTGTCAAAAGAACTTAGATAAGGGGGCAGTCTGCAGAGGCTTAGATACAAGATAAGCACAGAGGTAAAAAGTGTATTAAAGGGCCATAATACCCAAATGTTTAAACACTTGAAAGTGATGCAGAATAGCTGTAAAAAGCTGATTAGAAAATATCACCTGAACATCTCTATGTAAAAAAGAAAGATATTTTACCACAAAAGTTCCTCAGTAGCCACCTCCCATTGTAAAGGATTTTTAAGCAGCATATTAGTATGTCTGTCCCGGAACAACTGAAAGGATGAGCTTCGTGCACTCTCATATTATTTCACCAATCAGGTAAAGGAAGCTTACTATGAAATCTCATGAGAGTTAAGTCAAATCTCATTAGATCACAGTAAGAGGTCATGACTTCAGCACTGTTGATGCTGATTGGCTGCTGTTCATTTCTTCATTTTTTTAATTTTTTTACCTGCAGCTGGGAGCAGGTGAGTATAACTTTTTACACAGAACTTACTCTGCTGAGCTGAGGAAATTGTGAGGTAAAATATCTTCCTTTTTTGCATAGAGATGCTCAGGTGATATTTTCCTGTCAGCTTTTTACAGTTATACTGCATCAGTTTCAAGTGATTTAGCATATGAGTATTATGTCCCTTTAATATAACTGGGTTGGTTGTGCAAAAATGGGGAATGGGTGATAAAGATTATCTTTTACGCCCATTTAATGACTTCTTATAGGCTAGTTACAGATTGCAGCTTGTTCCCTCTTTTGTCAGATTTAGCTTGCATGATGTAGCTAGTTATTTACATTTTTAGCATTTTCTTACACAGTTTTATTTTATAGTGCGTAGGAACCAGAACATATTCATGGTTCAAAGAGATATGAAGGCTTTAGTTCATAATAGCTTGGTGCTGGACCAGAAATATAAACCCAGACTGGGCAACAACTCAAGCAAACTGTCAACTTTTTAGAAATGTATTTACTTAATATTTGCAGAAGGCTCCTCAAGGCTTCTCTGTCTTCTGTCCTGAAGGAAAAACAGCAGCTTTCCCGAGAACAAATGAGATTTGAGCATAACTATGTGAGACAGAAGGATTTGTGCTGAAATGTGTGACATTCTTTCCAGGAGACTCACAGTTAAAGGTATATTCTGTCTCTTTGGTATGTATTTTAAGCATCCTCCAGAATGGTGGCTTTAGCCTTTTTTATTTAAGTCCAAGTTTAGCACCTTGTGCAAAACCCCCAGCAGTCTTCCATATTGTTGGATTATTGCGGTTTGGGGGCTCTGCCCTAGTGTTCCTCCAACACTTTCCCATAAACGTCCCGGCTTCTAAAGTGAAACCAGGGAACATCGTAACTATAGCCCACATTAACTACAATTGGTATGGGACATCCAACTCCTCACATAGAACACTCATGACTAAACCCCTTCTTTCATGCCTGCGCCCATAAAACACCTGCACCTCCACTCACAGGTTTCCCTTACTAAGCTGAGGCCACCTAGTCCCTAAAGACAATTGGGATATGTTGTGACAGGCTGCTGGTGCAGTTCGTTGAGCTTAACAAGTCAATATAAAAATGTGCACACACTCTGTGAACATGCCAAAACAACACATTTTGCCTAAAGATTGGCACCCGGAGTGTACCAAAGTCTCAGCAACTCTTTTTTAATTGTGTTGCATGTCTGCTTAAAGGGACATTAAACTGCTGTGCACAACTACAAAAGAAGAGTAACTACTCACTATGTTATTGCATTTTATCATGTTCTTTTTAAATCAGTTTTCCAGTTTTAATAGCTTAAAAGTGCCAGATACTGAAGCTCCGCCTCTTCATACTGGGTGCTGCCATCTTGGAGCTCAGGTATTCTCACAGTCTGCGACAGAAGCAGTGCACACTCACAGATAAGTAATATTGCCCACTTTTTTACAGCTGTTTCATTTGCTTGGAGTAAGTGTGTGCGTGATGCAGCATATGAGTTTTAAAATTTAGCATTTTTTACACAGTTTTATGTTACACAAAATATATTTTTAAAAAAGCACTCAATAATATATAGCAATGCAGCAGCTGAAAAATGTACAGATCCTGCTTTGTATCATGTACACTAATTTAAAGCACTTCATACAATTGTCAAAAAGTGGACAACCTCATTAATACGAAAATGTGCACTGCTTCTGTCACAGTATGTGAGAATAGTTGAGCTTCAAAATGGCGGCACCCCGTATGGAGAGGCGGAGTGTCAAAATCATGGCATTTTCACAATATCCAGGATAGTTATGGACATTCTATAGTGTTATCTATTCACCCCTCTTATTTATATCACGCTTATTTTCTGTCTATCAACATTTTAATTATATCCCAGCTGATTTATTCCTATCTTGTCTGTGTGGATCACAATGCACATTTTTGTGTATCTGCATAGTTGCTAACATTTCTATAAAAATTCCAGGGACACTTCGCAGCAAAGCAATGCCCATCTTTGCATTGCATAGTTCCGCCCACTCCAATCCACCCCAAAACAAGCACATAAAATAATAGTAGTATACTTTAGCTATACTGATTATCAAATGTACCTTGTTCTTCTAGGTACCTTTGTTGAAAATAATATTTACATATCCTTAGCAGCAGCAAATAACTACTGGAAGCACCTAGTAGTGCATTGCTGTTCTGGAACATAATTTAATTATGTGTTTAATACCTTTGCAGAGGTTAAACATGTACTTATATGCACACAACAGTGCAATAATAAAATTGCTTTAACATATTAGAACATTTTCTTTTTGCACTGTTATAGCCTTTAATGCAGGTTAAATCAACAAGATGCTCATCATCTCCCTTACTCTAAAGCAGATAATTAGCATTGGATGAATAACTTAACAGCAAGTACCAAAATAAACAAGCAAATGGTTAAATTATTAACCTTTCAGCATCAGTATAGCAGTACACCACAAAGCATCCTACTTACACAGTCTGAAATCTAACAGTGCCATTATCTCAATATGTTTAACCAGCTTACTACTGTGTTGGGGCTGCTTGAATAGAGGGCAATATATGTTCAGTATTTATTTACTTTTGCTAAAACACTATTAAAAGTAGGTGGCATTTTATGATATTTGATCTTTGCTGCTGCAGTGATTGCTGGTGATAGGTTAATAGATCCAGAAAAGCCCTAGTAAATTTAGATTTTTTTTTTATTTATTTGTAGGATACCAAGAGAACAAAATAAATTAGATAATATAAATACATTGGGAAGTTGATTAAAAACAAATGTTCTATCTGAATCATAAAAGAAAAAAATTGGGTTTCATCTTCCTTAAGACAGGGACAGGAAGCAAAAAACAATTGGACTGTCCCAGGATATATAACAATGTAATCTGTAGGCTTGTGACCACTTCTTTATCTAAATGTTTGTTTGATGTCTTTTTTGAAAGAAGTATACATTTTCATTTGGTTAAAGGAATATTCTGATATTATTTTTTTAAACTAACAACCCTCCTAATGGTCCTGGAAATTCTGGGACCAGTCTAACATTCTTTGTTATGTTCTGGCTTCCCAGGAAAGCAGCTAGGACAACCCCAGCACTCCTGTAACCACCAAGACTGTCTTAGCTCTGCCCCTGTTTCTCCCAGGCAATAGGCCCCACGTCTTTGGATTAAAATTCCATTTTGAATTTTTATAAATGTGGGGAGGTACAAACTGGTGCTATGCTGTATACAACACAGTGCTTTATAGCCCAATCAGTGTGATCAGTTTTGCAAAAATAAAAATAAACCCAGCTTGCAAACACTATTAATTATGCTGTTATGAAATAGACAGCAACCAAGTGCAATAATCTCAGTATTGATATAAAGTTAGGTTTAGAGATTATAGTTAGAGAACTTTTTAGGGGTGAGAGTTAGGTTTAGGCAGAGGCAAAACTACCATTGGTGCAGCAGGTACAGTGGCACCAGGGCACCATAACAGCCATTCTATATATAGGCATATGCAGAATATGTACAATTCTAATGCAGGGAAGCATTTTATTAGTACAAGTTGCAGGTCCATCTATCTAGCCTCAAAATCATTATATTGAGCAGAATGTATTTGATTAACATTGCTTTTGATTGAGTTACCTTTTGGGGTCCCCCAAAAAATCTTGCACCAGGGCCCTCTGTTGACTAGGTCAGCTACTGGGTTTAGGGCTGGGGTTATGGATGAAAGGGTCATAAGGGATCATGTAATTACTAGAGTTTTCTGTAACCTTGCAAATTAACATCTCAATCAATTGTGAAAACGTTCTGATTACATCAATGTGTTTGCTGCAATTGTTTTCCAATCCCCCCCGCTCCCTTACTTTACTGTAGAAGCCATTTTGAACTAATTACTGGAGTAAACAAGTCTTGCCACTGTCATTTTGTTGTAAAACTTACATTTTGATGTAGTATCTTATCTTCTTACCACTACTGAGGTGAATTCAGACAGATATGTAGCATGGTTAGGCTTCTAAAAAATGCAGTATGCACTTCCATGACTTATAATTGTAAAACCCACAATTGAATTACTGGAAAATGGTGCGAAATAAATTTTTAAAACGATATAGCAAAGTGTTCCTTTAAAGATAGGAATATTATAAGGGATAGGGATAGAGTTAAGGCTTTGGGTTGGTATTACAGTTAGTTGTTGCCAAATAAGGCTGCCCCAAAAGGGTTAATGGAATCTGCCCCAAGAGGGCAGAGCACAAACAAACACATAAGCTCTTAGCACTGTTGTACAGGACATGAGGACAGTCGCTTTTCAGGCTTCATGACAAGATAAACACCAGCAACTTTGTTTTTAAATCATATTGAGCAAACAATAACGCTTGAGGGCAAACTACTTTAAAGGTTGATCAATATAATGTATTCCCTTTTAATGGCACATTTGACAGAAATCTTTACCACCCTGGGGTTTTGCCAAGACCAATTTTATGATGTGTTTTATGCCCTACGAAGAGCAAATAGACTGAAATGATTTTATATTTTAGTATTTGCATGAGTGGTCTGCTCAGTTTCCATGACTGATCTATACCTTGTTTGCTGACACAGATATTTAAAAGGATATATTGGCAAATGTATGATGCCCCGAGGCAAATACAAATTGTAAAAGCCAATTATTGTATTTTTATTTTTATTTTTTGTGATCGTTTCAATCTGATGAAATTACATTGATGTAATAAATTGATCTATAAAAATATGAGTTTTTCATGTTATGTGACAGAAATTATTTTTTAAACTGACATTTTTGTGGATTTGTCAGTTTTTGTTTCAAAACTGTTATTCAACATTATTATTCATTTAGAGAGATATTTATTATTATTATCATTTAGTGAAATAGAAATGTAAAGCCAAACATAAAACATCCAATAGCTCCACACATTTCTGTAGTGGAATCATAGAGGAGTAAATGGAGCAATCTCTATATGCTCTGGATATGGACTGGAAATAAAATAAGGCATTTTTGGACAGGTGTAATATATACACAACACTCTCACAAGTCTATTTTGCCTTGTTAATGGCAAGATATAATTTCTTAATAGGAGTTTGCCAGTTTCCTGCTTGCTCTAGAGCAGAGGTTGGGCCTCCCCTCTGACTGCAGCCTCCCCTCTGACTGCAGCCTCCCCTCTGACTGCGGCTTCCCCTCTGAGTACGGCCTCCCCTCTGACTGCGGCCTCCCCTCTGACTGCGGCCTCCCCTCTGAATGCAGCCTCCCCTCTGACTGCAGCCTCCCCTCTGACTGCGGCTTCCCCTCTGAGTATGGCCTCCCCTCTGACTGCAGCCTCCCCTCTGAGTGCAGCCTCCCCTCTGACTGCGGCCTCCCCTCTGACTGCGGCCTCCCCTCTGACTGCGGCCTCCCCTCTGAGTACGGCCTCCCCTCTGACTGCAGCCTCCCCTCTGTCTCCTGTGTTAAATACAAGTTACTGATCAAGACAAGAATGCAACACAAAGTGATTTCAGCCTCATTGCCCTTCTTCTACCTACATCCCACCCATTGCCTCATTCCACCACAACACGGCAAGTGTCATTTGCTCTTAAAAAACATTCTATCTTTTGCCAAAGCCTGCTGCTGATTGTGGTTTCCATAGGAGAGTGCAAAGTGTCACTACTCTTGCACCTCCCCTTGTATGCTCTAGAGCCCCCCTGGTGAGGCCCACCTAACATTTTGAAAACCAATGCTCCAGAGCAATTTTGGCTCTAGACTATGAAAAGGGACCATACATCTTTATATCACAGATACAGGGTCATACTTCTCCTACCTTTTCATTTTTTATAAGCCCCTCTTTACCTCTCATAGTCCTGTGTAGAGCACCAGTATAGTTGCTAAATATTTAAACTGAACAGTCCAGTAAAATTAATCTAAAAGCCTGGACATTTAATAGATTGGGTTAGATCTGGGGTCCAATACAGCCATATAAATAAGAAGGCTTTAGAATAATAGGGTCTGAGGTCCCATTTGGCTGATATGGTTACAGGGCAATCAGCCTCATCTGAGGTCTGATACAGCTTGTTATTCATAGGGTAGGGTCTGATCTGAGGTCCTATGTGAGCGTATGGCTGATAGGGACATGAAAGCCAAAATTAAACTTTCATGATTCACATAGAGCATTTACTTTTTGCAGTTGTATTTCACTTTAAAGTAACAGTAAAGTCAAAATTTAACCTAAATGGGTTTGATAGAGCATGAGTATTGTTAGCAACTATCCAATTTACTTATTTTAGCTTATTTCTCTTGGTATCCTTTGTTAAAGAATATTTCTAGGTGAGCTGCATGTGTCTCTTGCAATCTGGCAGAATTTGTTTTAGCATTGCAATTAATAGCAATGTTATACATAGTTGCAAACACTGCTATCATAGACTATTATAGACACATGCACGCTCCTAATCTCCTATCAGCCTACCTAGGTTTACTCTTCAACAAAGTATACAAAGAGAAAAAAAGCTCATTTGAAAATATAGGTAGATTAGAAATGTATTCAAAATTGCTTTGACTTTACTGTCTCTTTAAGTCATAAATTTGCTATCTGACAAAGTATTTTATGATCATTTGTATGGCAGCATTTCGGAATTGTTTTGCATCCAGCAATAGAAGACGATATATCCCCCAAATACTTTACTTTGTGTAAGTCATGCAGCCTTAAAAGAACAGGGTGTATTATGCCACTGTGATAGACAATGCTCAAATAGTGTGTCAAGTGAGAGGTGTATAGGATCATGAAATCTGGCCATACTGCATTGTTACTGTGATAGAAATATTTGGTTTAATCCCTGACAATCATCAACGGATTCCAAAGGATTATTTTCCATTTCTGTTCTATGAAAACAGTGCTCCATATGAAAGTTTTTTGTACTTTTCTGGCTTTTGTTGGTCTTAATTTCTATATCTGTTTATCATCATTGAAAAGGTTTGTTTCTACAGCTTTATGTTTATGAGTATAGTTAAGCTGATAAACATGCACGTACCTGTCCTGTGTTCATGCGTGTGCGCATGCATTTATATCTGTAGGTTTGATGAAATTGTGGTAAAACATGGAGCAACACCATGGATTGTGATAACATTTTCCAATGTGGATTTACTTTGTAAGCTGTGGAATTGTCAATATATTATCAACAGTTCTCTTTTTGATAGCAGAATTTTTTGTGGTGCATGGTTTATTTTTAAAATATGAAAATAAGTATTATGCAACATATAAGTATTATGCAACATATAATATAATGTAATATAATGTAATGTGTACAATCCTAATGCAGGGGAGAAATGTATTAGTGCATGTTGCCTGTCTGTCTGTATATCTGTTTATCTATCTATCTATCTATCTATCCTCAAAATCATTATACAGAGTATACATGTATATTTGTACTATTGCTTACTACTGAGATAATCTATAATCATATAAATAGAATATAATACATTCAATAATTGGCTGCCCCACTTCATGGAAAATCTCTGTAATTTGCATATTACTAAATAGAAAATGAAATGCCAAAGCTTTCATATTCATCATAAAGTAGCGTTACATTATGGCAAGAAGATGGATTACAAGAAATCTGACTCAAGATGCAGGCAATAGTCTTTATTAAATGTGTATATACTGTATATTCCCATATCTCTATATATCTCTATTCTCTCTCTCTTCTCTCTCTCTTCTCTCTCTCTTCTCTCTCTCCTCTCTCTTCTCCCTCTCTCCTCTCTCTTCTCTCTCTCTCTCTCTCTCTCTCTCTCTCTCTCTCCTCTCTCCTCTCTCTCCCCTCTCTCTTCTCTCTCTTCTCTTCTCTCTCTCTCTCTCTCTCTCTCTCTCTCCTCTCTCTCTCTCTCTCCTCTCTCCTCTCTCTTCTCTTTCTCTCTCTCTCTCTCTCTCTCTCTCCCCCCTCTCTCTTCCCTCTCTCCTACCCTCTCTCTTCTCTCTCTCTCTCTCCTCTCTCCTCTCTCTTCTCTCTCTTCTCTCTCTCTTCTCTCTCTCCTCTCTCTTCTCCCTCTCTCCTCTCTCTTCTCTCTCTCTCTCTCTCTCTCTCCTCTCTCCTCTCTCTCCCCTCTCTCTTCTCTCTCTCTTCTCTTCTCTTCTCTCTCTCTCTCTCCTCTCTCTCTCTCTCTCTCTCCTCTCTCCTCTCTCTTCTCTTTCTCTCTCTCTCTCTCTCTCTCCCCCCTCTCTCTTCCCTCTCTCCTACCCTCTCTCTTCTCTCTCTCTCTCTCTCCTCTCTCCTCTCTCTTTTCTCTCTCTCTCTCTCTTCCCTCTCTCTTCTCTCTCTCTCCTCTCTCTCTCTCTCTCTCTCTCTCTCTCTCTCTCTCTCTCTCTCCCCTCTCTCTTCTCTCTCTCTCTTCTCTCTCTCTTTCTCATAAAAAAAGTTTTGTTAATTCAGCACAATTAAAACATTTTAAAACTTTCTTTTAAATGAAACAAAAAAGATAATTGAGTATTGTGTACCTTTTTATATATATGTTAATTGTATATATTATTATTAGGAAAGAAGCTTGGTTATCTGACTTTTGTATCTTATTTTTATGGTTTTTATCTAAAACTGTTGTATTTAATAAAGAAAAGTTTTAAGTGACATGTATAATATTATCATGCTATTGTTTAGGGTATTGCAACAGACTTGTTCATTCAATGATCTAATGTGAAAATATTGTCATTTTTTTTTTTTAAAGTAATTTTCTGGGATTGTTGAATATTTTTTGAGAAATGTAAATGTTTCAATGTCCCTAAAATAGAGAACATTACTTGGAGAACTTTGAAGAAGAGGCTTGAAGATAATGTTACCTTTCCGTGAACCTAAGAAAGAATCTAGAGTGTTTTTGTTTGCATATACAGGGAGTGCAGAATTATTAGGCAAGTTGTATTTTTGAGGATTAATTTTATTATTGAACAACAACCATGTTCTCAATGAACCCAAAAAACTCATTAATATCAAAGCTGAATAGTTTTGGAAGTAGTTTTTAGTTTGTTTTTAGTTATAGCTATTTTAGGGGGATATCTGTGTGTGCAGGTGACTATTACTGTGCATAATTATTAGGCAACTTAACAAAAAACAAATATATACCCATTTCAATTATTTATTTTTACCAGTGAAACCAATATAACATCTCAACATTCACAAATATACATTTCCGACATTCAAAAACAAAACAAAAACAAATCAGTGACCAATATAGCCACCTTTCTTTGCAAGGACACTCAAAAGCCTGCCATCCATGGATTCTGTCAGTGTTTTGATCTGTTCACCATCAACATTGCGTGCAGCAGCAACCACAGCCTCCCAGACACTGTCAGAGAGGTGTACTGTTTTCCCTCCTTGTAAACCTCATATTTGATGATGGACCACAGGTTCTCAATGGGGTTCAGATCAGGTGAACAAGGAGGCCATGTCATTAGATTTTCTTCTTTTATACCCTTTCTTGCCAGCCACGCTGTGGAGTACTTGGACGTGTGTGAGGGAGCATTGTCCTGCATGAAAATCATGTTTTTCTTGAAGGATGCAGACTTCTTCCTGTACCACTGCTTGAAGAAGGTGTCTTCCAGAAACTGGCAGTAGGACTGGGAGTTGAGCTTGACTCCATCCTCAACCCGAAAAGTCCCCACAAGCTCATCTTTAATGATACCAGCCCAAACCAGTACTCCACCTCCACCTTGCTGGTGTCTGAGTTGGACTGGAGCTCTCTGCCCTTTACCAATCCAGCCACGGGCCCATCCATCTGGCCCATCAAGACTCACTCTCATTTCATCAGTCCATAAAACCTTAGAAAAATCAGTCTTGAGATATTTCTTGGCCCAGTCTTGACGTTTCAGCTTGTGTGTCTTGTTCAGTGTTGGTCGTCTTTCAGCCTTTCTTACCTTGGCCATGTCTCTGAGTATTGCACACCTTGTGCTTTTGGGCACTCCAGTGATGTTGCAGCTCTGAAATATGGCCAAACTGGTGGCAAGTGGCATCTTGGCAGCTGCACGCTTGACTTTTCTCAGTTCATGGGCAGTTATTTTGCGCCTTGGTTTTTCCACACGCTTCTTGTGACCCTGTTGACTATTTTGAATGAAACGCTTGATTGTTCGATGATCACGCTTCAGAAGCTTTGCAATTTTAAGAGTGCTGCATCCCTCTGCAAGATATCTCACTATTTTTGACTTTTCTGAGCCTTTCAAGTCCTTCTTTTGACCCATTTTGCCAAAGGAAAGGAAGTTGCCTAATAATTATGCACACCTGATATAGGGTGTTGATGTCATTAGACCACACCCCTTCTCATTACAGAGATGCACATCACCTAATATGCTTAATTGGTAGTAGGCTTTCGAGCCTATACAGCTTGGAGTAAGACAACATGCATAAAGAGGATGATGTGGTCAAAATACTCATTTGCCTAATAATTCTGCACTCCCTGTATAGTGAAACTTGCAAAGAAAAAAATTAAAATAATATATACATTTTTCAGTAGAAAAAAAAGTGTCTCTAATAAATGTATTTTCATTATATTCGTATGAAGTATCCAGTTGAGTAACAGAGGTATCAGAGTTTTCAGTTGAGACTGGGCCGTCACCTCTAGGGGCCCATAAGTCCCTGCTTTCAGTAGTGGCATCTTTACAGGGAGGCATGCTGAGGCCTGGACTCAGAAGACCCCTCTGGGTGCCCTCCTGCAAACTAGGGCTCACAGTTCAAGGAAAATGTAATGATTTGCCTTTACAGTATGGTGGCAGGGTGTCCAAGATGGTCAGTGTAGTTGCAAAGAACAAAATCTTGCAAGGGTTGTACAGGAAATGCATATCCTCTGGGGTGGACCAACAGAGACGCTCGGCTTTCTCCTAAGTGGCGGCTGGCTTAGCATCTGCTTATTTAAAACCGTCAGAAATGGCATAGTTTACTGTAATTGGGGTGGGGGAATCACAGCCCTCAAATTCTAGTTCCACCCCTAGAATTACTCTTTGTTTTAAACTAAGACTTAAAAAAAAATGTTTTCTGAAGGAAATTAACACAAATGTAATGAAAATAAATAATTGAATACAGAGCACAGTGCTAATGCAAACAATTTGAAATGCAAACCAGCACATTTTAAATTCAAAATTGAAACATAAAATATATAGTTTCTTGTTGTCAGGTATTTTTTACATCTGACTTGCAAAAATGCTTCTAATTAAATTTGAAATGCAAATTTCAAACTTAGCTAATGCAAATGCAAATTTATTTAATATTACCAGCCATTTTAGGCGTAAGAATTCACGTTTAGTTTATGAAAGAAGATTTAGAGCAGGTTGTTGAAAGTTTGTAGCAAATAATGCACGCTTATATCATATTGCAGAATTGTCAGTCTAAAAATGAGACATTTTTAAATTGGGTAAATATAGCATCTGCCGAAAACAGGTGCAGACTAGAAGTGTTTTTCATTAAAACCCATACTTGACACACTTTTAATGTGGACATCTTTGAAATGAGCCTTTAGCTAAAGCACTGGCCTAGATTCTATAAAGCCAGTTTGTGATTTCTAATGTCTTGCAGAAAAAAAAACTTATTGTGGCTTCACAATTTGAACGTCGTGAATTTATAAAGTTTGTAGCCTCACCTAGTCAGAGCAGCAAGTTGCACATTCAGCTCCATTATAATCAATGGAGCCATATTCATCTTGCAGTTTTGAAAAAGTGAACAAAACTAAGGGCTCGTTTCCATTGAGCTGTTAAAATGAAGACGTAAGCTACTGAAGTTGCCGGCAGGTAAAAGTAATTTACGGCTCCATTTTAGTACCAGGTTTCCATTGAAATATTTTGCGCATTGCGTGCAGTCGCTCTTTTCGTGTAGGTGTAAGTTAACGCTTCCATCCGATATCGGATTTCTTGGAAATTAATTAATTGCTATGGTAACCCGAACTTACACTATAAAATTTACGTTTAATGTCTGTGCTCCTTACCTGTGATCACCTCTAAACAGAAACATTTATTTATAATACATCTTTTTTACAAATAAGAAAATACTATTTTTTATTAGAATTATATTTTCCACTTTATGAATATATGTAATATGTATTGCTGCCCTAGGCATAGGTCTAGTTTGAATTTTGTAGATATATGCTTGCATACATTGTTATATGTAAATACATACTGATATTTCCATAAGAACATAAATGCAACTATTCCTATACATGGGACAACAATAAATATTACATATTTCAGTTTTTTTGTACATTAAAACACTTGCATTATTTGCAAGATTTTAAATTTCATTGGGAACCAGGCATCAAAAAGCTTATTTTTCCTCTTTTTCACTTAGTTAAGCTGGGTGTAATTTTGCTCAATGTATCAACAGACTCCAACAGTGTATTAACGGTTTGCACTTTCATTGGAAACCTGGTATAATTTATAGATTAACGACTTCTAATACTTCATATGGGACACGAAAATGTTTTGAGGTATAACACGTTATTGGAAGCAGTCGATAAACAAAATTGCTTCCGACAGGATATTTATCGGTTTGCGAGCACACACAAACCTAATTACGGCTCAATGGAAGCAAGCCCTAAGTCAGCTTTGAGATACAATCGAGCTACTTCACTGGAGAAATACAGTCTTTATAAATGTTTTACTGAGTTTTAGGTAAAAAAAATCCCGGTCATACCCATGGTCAGTCATTAGTTCTGTCTGCGAGGCATCCCAGGCATCTCTCTTTCTATCCAGCAAGACTGCTTTTCTGTAACAAAACAGACATGCCAATATTCTACACTGACAAACATTTACCTTTAACGTGTTTCTGAAGTTGTTGAGTTTGTAATTGTTTCAACTGCTTAGCAATAAATTCTTGTTTCATGTGTGAGATATCATGTGTTGGGCACTTAAAGGGACAGTCTACACCAAAATGATTATTGTTTTAAAAGATAGATAATCCCTTTATTACCCATTCCCCAGCTTTGCATAACCAGCATGGTTATATTAATACACATTTTACCTCTGTGATTACCTTGTATCCAAGCTTCTGCAGACTGCCCCTTTATCTCAGTGCTATTTACAGATTTACATTATAGCCAATTAGTGCTGACTCTTGAATAACCCCACAGGAGTGAGCACAGTGTTATCTACATGGCACACATGAACTAGCAGTGTCTTGCTGTGAAAAGCTATAAAAATGCTCTTAGATAAGAGGCTGTCTGTAGTGGCTTAGAGACAGGCAGACATTTAGAGGTTTATCGGTTATAAAGTATATTAATATAACAATGTTGGTTGTGCAAAGCTGGGGAATGGGTGGTAAAGGCGCTATCTATCTTTTTAAAAATAAAAAATAAATTAAGTAGATTTTCCCTTTGAGGCAGCTAAAGATGTAAATTACAGGAAAGTCCACAAATTATACACACAAAATATAGGTGAAATGAAGCTTGATACATTTCTAACATTATCTTGCTTTTACAAAGAGGTACCTCAGCAATCTCACAGTCATCCCTTTATCTAGCCCATTGTCTGCAGTCTTATTTTTTATTTATTTATTTTTTTCATTTCATTTTATTACAATTTTTAATTGTTTAAAATATATATGTTCTTTTCCTGGATTAGCATATTTTATCAGGTTTCTCTCTCCGCAAGTAGAGCCGTGTGAGTTGCCCCTATCAGCCAATCAACATGAAGCATGATATACACTACTGATATAAGGGAACTTGTGTTCAGTTTGTACTTTTTTTTTGGGCCAAAAATATTTTCAACATGTGTAAATGCTGCTGTTTCACATGCTTAATAGGATTTGTTTCAGTTTAATGTACCTTTACGTCTAAACACATGATATCCTTGCACCTTGCATATACACTCACTAGAGTTGTTCAACTGGTTTTAAAGGAATCTGACTCAAAACACCTTTTTTTTATCTAATTCATCAAATATCAAATTTCATAGATTGTAAAACAAGTCAGATTTTCATATTTTCACAGTCAAGGTAGCTAGATGAACATGATAAAACTACACCACTTTTATATACTGTATATATATATATATATATATATATATATATATATATATATATATATATATATATATATATATATATGAAAGATTCACTCCACTGCTATAGATTTAAAGGGACAGTACAGTTAAAATGAAACTTTCAGATAAAACATGCAATTTTAAGATTTTTTTTTTAATTTACTTCTATGATCAAATTTACTTTATTCTTTTGAAATCCTTTGTTGACAATGCGCTACTGGGAGCTAGCTGGTGATTGGTGGCTACGTACATATGTCTCGTGTCATTGACCAGATGTGTTCAGCTAGGTCACAGTAGTGCAATAATAAAATGCAAACCAGGGCATGTTCTTTTTGCACTTTTATGTACCTTTAAGTTGAAATTTAGAGTCAGCTAAAGGCGTCAGTACTTATACTTGGAAAAAAAAGTTTCATCCCCAAAGACTAGCAAAAAAAAAAGCAAGTATAAACTTGTAGGCAAATTAAAGTAAGCAAAAAGCCCCACCCAATTATTATATGTACAGGCTTTGACTATTAAATAAAATATAACTATTTAACTTTTCTTCCCCAATCTATCTGGGGTCATTCACCTTTTTCTGAATTATATAACTCTGTTTCGCTAATCACATGCACAATGTTTGAGCACCTTGGCAAAACGATTCAGAAACAAAACAGCTGGGTGTGTTACTAAGACGTTCACATATATATAATATACATCTGCACGCAGCACACACCCAATTGTTTTGCAGCTTTTACAAATATAAATGGCGTAACAATAAAATAATATTTCAGGATTCTGTACTGCCATTGCTGGTTCAGTCATTACTACTTAACAATAATATATCATCTGGTTGTTGATGAGCCCCTCTGTGAGGTAAAATACATTCTTCTGCTGATTCCCCAAGAAATGAGACCTTGTCCTTTCTAAGGGGCCGATTTATTATAGTGCGAGCAGCGGATCATGTCCGCCGCACATCTATAAATGCCGACAGCATACGCTACCTGCATTTATCATTGCACAAGCATTTCACTAGAAATGCTTGTGCAATGCTGCCCCCCTGCACATTCGCAGCCAATCAGCCGCTAGCAGAGGGTGTCAATCAACCTGATCGTGTGTGATCGGGCAGATTGCTGTCCACCGCCTCAGAGGTAGCGGACGAGTTAAAGGGATACTAAACCCAAAAAATGTATTTCATGATTCAGATAGAGAATACAATTTTAAACAACATTCCAATTTACTTTTATTATCTAATTTGCTTCATTCTTTAGATTTCCTTTGTTAAAGAAATAGAAATGCACATGGGTGAGCCAATCAGACGAGGCATCTATGTGCAGCAACCAATCAGCAGTTACTGAGCCTATCTAGATATGCTTTTCAGCAAAGTATATCAAGAGAATGAAGAAAATTAGACAATAGAAGTAAATTAGAAAGTTGTTTAAAATGGCATGCTCTTTCTAAACCATGAAAGAAAAAAATTGGGTTTAATGCCCCTTTAAAGAGCAGCGGTCTTAAGACTGCTGCTTCTTTACTCCTGTTTCCGACGAGCCTTAAGGCTTGAGCGGAAACAGCTGTATACAGCTCCATACAGAGCTTGATGAATCGGCCCCTCTGGGTCAGATTATCTAAGTGTTATAAAGGCAAATTTTAGCTTGATATTTGTTTATCTGTTATCTATACAGAGTTGTGGGTGTAAAAGAGAGACAGCTAAATCTCAATTTAAAGGAACATATTTCTTTAATGAGTCAGATACGATTTTAAACAATATTCCAATTTATTTCTATTATGACATTTTCTTTGTTTTCTTGATATCTTTTGTTGAAAAGCAGGCAGGTAAGCTCAGGTGTATGCACGTCTGCATTATAAAAATACAAGCGCACTAGAGGGCAGCACTTTTTTCTGCCATGTGGTGCTTCTGACATGTACCTATCTAGAGATCTCTTCAACAAAGAATAACATGACAGAGAAGCAAATTTGATAACAGAAGTAAATTGGCCCATTCAAAGTTTAGCTAGCTCCCAGTAGTGCATTGCTTGCCTCTTCAACAAAGGATACCAAGAAAATGAAGCAAATTAGATAATAAAAGTAAATTGGAAAGTTGTTTAAAATTGTGTGTTTTACCTGAATCATGAAAGAAAAATGTTGGGTTTTATGTCCCTTTAATGCCCCCTAAAAACGATTTTATGTGATTTCTCTTTATGCTGGCGAGCTTTTGATCAGCTCCTAAGACTCTCTGCTCTGGCAGAATTATCTAAGAAGAGTCTTGTCAGCACTATGAGGTCCCTAAAAACATGTTATAATGGCAAATGTTACGTTGTTATTTATTTATCTAGCTATGCAGGGTGCTAAATATGAAGGCATCTACATTATAAAATAATACTAAAACAAAATTCCCCTCTTTTGTCGTGAATCAGCTGCTTAGAATAACATAGATGATGGTGAAGCTAGAGAGCTTCATATAGGGGTCGATTTATCAACCCCTTCGGCAGGCTTTCCCTGCATACGACTGCAGGTTCTCATAAGACAGCCCGCAGTCCATATTTAACAAGCAGCAGTCATCAGACCACTGCTTCCCTAACCTTTCGCCACCTCTTTGGTGGCGAATTTCAATCTCCCCGGTCTCGTCCGACCGGGGTGATTGACAGCTCCTGCCCACGCATGATTGGCTGTGCGCGGGCAGGGGGCGGGATTGCACACAAGTGCAAAATAGTGCTTGTGGGCAATGCTGAATTCCGGCATTGGAATTCAGTCCACCAGAGGCGAGCTGCGGCGGACAAGAGCACATATGTGCACCCCTGTCCTCCGCAGCTTGATAAATCGACCCCCTTAGTGAATTTAGAGTAAGCTTTGAAGAGCTACTTCACATTTTAGTGTATTATCTATTTATGATAACATGAAACAGAAACTGCTTTGAATTCATAGTAAATGCAGAATTCAAACATTCATAATTCTCGATTCATTCAAATGAGAAAATTATTTCTAAATTAATCAGAGATTCTAGTGTAACAATTAAATTACCTAATATGTTAGAACTTATTATTAAACAAATCTTGATTCCTTGCTATGCATTTGACCCCTGAATATGTTACATGTCAGATTAGTGCTGTGCTGTTCCTGAGCAGTACATGGCCTGTGAATGTTGGCTACTTACATATGCTGCTCTTGATTTACACTCTAGCTGTGCCCTGCTTTGGAATGGCAGTGCATTGTACCCGGGGGCTGAACCTTTGTGAGGGTTAAACATATACAGTAGTTAAAAACAACCATTTGTTTATTCTAAGCAACCCTGACTCATTAAATCTCCCTTCCTACACGTACTCGTGGAAGAAGGAGTTAAACTGTAACTTAGAAGAGGAGTCCTGGCGTCAGGCCTTTCGACTGACCAAAAAATCATCTGTTTCGGCAGTGATACAGGAAATTCACATAAAATTCCTGTGTAGATGGTATCTAACCCCGTCCCGATTACACAGAATATACCCCTCACTTAACAACACCTGCTGGAGAGGTTGTGGAGAGGAGGGTACGCTCCTCCATATCTGGTGGGCCTGCCCCAGGCTTGGGGAATTCTGGCGAGAGATTGTGTCAGAAATATCAGGGATATTGGGAGCACAGGTTCCTCATACCCCAACCACATTGTTGTTCCTATCACTTCCAAAGTTGTCTGGCGAGGGTAAATACCCTCTCTTACTAATTATGCTCACTGCAGCTAAGAAGCTCATACCAAAGCTCTGGAAGACCCAAATCATCCCTACATTGGAGGACTGGAGAGTAGCCGTTGCGGATCTCCTTTCTCTAGAGAGATACCACTATCTAAAAACACACCACCTAGAGATTCACGAAATGATGCTGGCCCTGTGGAGTAGACAGATTTAATTAGGGTTGCCCCCCCCTCCCCCTTTACCTCCCTTCCCTCCCCCCCACCCCCCCCTACCTTCCTTCCCCCCCCCCTTTTTTTTTTTTTTCCTTTCTCCTTCTCTTCTTCCTCTTGCTCTTCATCCTTTTCTCTACTTTCTTTTCTAGGCTGAGAGATGTTTCCCTCAGTCTTCGCTGATTTATTAATGGTTGGTTTTTAAAGCATGTTTAAACTTTATTGAAAAATTTGTGCAATATGTGAGAGATTGACATAACTCGTTACCCATCTCTGGAATACACCCCTTTCTCTCATTTAGATCTCTCATAGAAAAGACAACTGTGAGTGTATATGTTAATACAGGGGATATCATGACCAATGAGTTTGTATAACTTTCAATTTGTCTCAATCCCTGTATTCTATAATTTGAATTGTATATACTTTGTTGTCTTTTTTGAATATCTCAATAAAAAAATTCAAATAAAAAAAAACAAAACAAAAAAAAACAACCATTTGTTTAGTTATAAACTGATATAAGGAGATACAGCATTCTATTAGTACAGAATGTAACTTTAAGATTGTGGCCCCTATTTAACAAAGGTCTGTCTGACCTGATCCGACAGTGCGGATCAGATCCGACAGACCTTGCTGAATGTGGAGAGCAATACGCTCTCCGTATTCAGCATTGCACCAGCAGCTCTTCTGAACTGCTGGTGCAACGCCGCCCCCAGCAGGGGGGTGTCAATCAACCCGATCGTATTCAATCGGGTTGAATTGCGGCGATCTCTGTCCGCCTCCTCAGAGCAGGCGGACAGGTTATGGAGCAGCGGTCTTTAGACCGCTGCTTCACAACTGGTGTTTCTGGCGAGCCTGAAGGCCCTCCAGAAACACGGGCCCTCAAGCTCTATACGGAGCTTGATAAATAGGCCCCTGTATGTTTAAATATGAATACCAAGTTATTTGGGAACTTTTTACCCTCAGTACTGTTTTGTGTGACACCCTAGTGTGTACCGACAGCCTGATGGAGAATCGTTGCCATAATGTGTTGAACTTGTGTCCTTGATAGCGTCACATAAGGAGTTGGACAGCTCTCCTAAATCAAATTAACTTAGTTTCCTCGCTGAGTAAATTAGTTACATTTTCACACTTAAGTATCAAAATAGGTGAAATATTCTCTCTGTTTTTTACTTGTTAATTTATTAATCATTTCTGAAGAGAGATGGTTTTATGAAAAGAATTCTCTGTTGGGAAAACAAATGTTTTTTTAAGGCTATCTGGTAACCTTCAAGGGAAACATGATTGTTTTCTCTGAATTTATCTCATAAAATTAAAAACAAAGGAACTATCTGTTATTAAAGTATGAGGAAGAAAAACTTAGTCTGAAATGATTATGAGCTGCTTGTTCAATACCGTTTCCTTGTCTCTCTCTGGGTTTGGAACAAGTACTTATAAAAGGACAGCCTGCCCAGTTAAACATTCGGGGGCCTATTTATTATTGTGCGAGTGGACATGATCCGATATTGCGGATCATGTCCGCTGCAAATCGATAAATGCCGACAGCATACGCTCTCTACATTTATCATTACACCAGCAGTTCTGGTGAACTGCTGGTGTAATGCTGCCCCCTACAGATTCGCGACTAATCGGCCGCTAGCAGGGTGTGTCAATCAACCCAATCGTATTTGATCAGGTTGATTTCTGGCGATTTCTGTCCACCGCCTCAGAGCAGGCGGACAGGTTATGGAGCAGCGGTCTTTAGACCGCCGCTTCATAACTTCAAGCTCTGTACCGAGCTTGATAAATATGCCTCTCTGCCTTTATTGCATGTTACATCTGGATTCATTTAAAATTTGAAGAGCAATGTAATGGTGTGTGTGTGGGGGTAAATATTTGTTTGTTTGATTTTTGTCAGTGCATTCAAAACGACTTTCAAGTGTGTATTTGATTATTTATCTGTTTGCATTGGTGCCTGTGGTATAGAGCTTTTCCCTCCTCTTATAAAATGGGCAGTACAGCCAATCAGACACTGAATTAATCATGTACCCTGTAAACTCTATGGTGCAAAAGAAATTGTGAGATTATCTGTATTATTTTTTTGTAGCCTGGAACAGAAGACAGAGTTTCTGAGTCAGGTCTCACAGCCCGCACTGCCTTCCTTGTCACAGGAAAAAAAATGCTTTATTTCAGGGGCTCATAGCTGCAGGCAAACATTTTATTAAATGCAGCAAGTAAGCAGTCACCTATTAAATGCAGCAAGTGAGCAGTCACCTATTAAATGCAGCAAGTGAGCAGTCACCTATTAAATGCAGCAAGTGATCAGTCACACTTCGGTGCTGCACTGCTTTACAGGGACATAGGGATCTGTCACAATCCTTTAAAAAGCTTATCAAATTATTTATTTACAAAAATCCCCATGGACTTAAATGGTCAATTTTGTAGAAAATTAATTAGATACAAATTTCTAAAGGAATTTTATCAACCCCTATAATAATATATTTTTTTTTTTATTATCATTGATTTGTATAGCGCTGCAAAATTATGTAGCGTTGGTTCTCAAAATCTTTCTATTTTGTATATAAAGAACAGTTATGTGAGATAAGTTTGAACAGTTTGGAAAAGCATTAAGGTGTTTTTTTTTTATATATTGGGATATATGGAAGTAGTGCTTTAAAGTTAATGTATTACTTTTATGTTTATTTAAACCCTCATTTGTTGTTAGGCACTAAATTAAGTTTCAACTCTGTTCCAAGAGCAAGAGCAACAGTTTTGTTTTAATTCCTGAAATTGTATGTTTGTGAAATGTAGTTCTACTAAAAGCCTATCCCTCTGTGCCCACAGGGCAACTTCACTGTGAATACTGACGGTACTTAATGTGTGTGTGTGTGAGAGAGAGAGAGAGAGAGAGAGAGAGAGAGAGAGATAGGGAGAGAGAGAGAGAGAGAGAGAGAGAGAGAGAGAGAGAGAGAGAGAGACAGAGATAGGTAGAGAGAGAGAAAGAGAGAGAGAGAGAGAGACAGAGATAGGTAGAGAGAGAGAGAGAAACATAGATAGGTAGAGAGAGAGAAAGAGAGAGACAGAGATAGAGAGAGAGAGAGAGAGAGAGAGAGAGACAGAGATAGGTAGAGAGAGAGAAAGAGAGAGAGAGAGACAGAGACAGAGATAGGTAGAGAGAGAGAGAGAGAGAGAGAGACAGAGATAGGTAGAGAGAGAGAAAGAGGGAGAGAGACAGAGATAGGTAGAGAGAGAGAAAGAGAGATAGAGAGATAGATATATTGCCAGAGGGTCTCGCCAAAGTGGAAATTTGTTCCAGAAGAAAATTCTTTATTCATGTCTCAATGACGTAAAATAAAGGGCTTAAGGGAATTAACTGCACGTTGTCAGTTTAGTAATATTATATTTGAGGTTGAACTCAGTTACCTTCAGTTTTAAGTGTATCATTAGGAGGATTTGATTTCACAACCTTCTGAACCAGAAAGTATTGTCATTACCTGTTTGCTACCTGCAAATTGTATGTTGCAATATCCTTTTCGATGTCGACCTGTTTACCTATGATACATCATGCCTCACAGGTAGCCTCTCCATACCTGGCAATCTGAGTCAGTTTGCTTCAGCTCCTTCACAGGTCTTTTGTGCGGGTTTAAGAAATATACATTCAAACAGGAAGCAGCATACAGTTGTCACCCACATCTAAAGATGAATCATATTAACCTTCATATACACACAGTGACTTCTAAATCCTGCAAAATGTACACTTCATTTGTCATAAAGTAACCTGGTTTAAATGAACATGAAGGGTAATCTTGGATGAGGATGTATAGTTAAATATGTTTTATTTTTCTTATAATATTTATTAAGCTGTCAAGAAACAGCTATTTTACATGTGTTGGCGTAAAAATGATGCAAACATAGTGTATAGATTTTATTGGTCCCAGTTGTCGGTGCTAATTTAAAGGGACAGTCTACACCAGAATTGTTATTGTTTTAAAAGATAAATACATGAACTAACACCCTCTAGTGGTGAAAAACTGTTAAAATGCATTCTGAAAAGAGGTGGCCTTCAAGGTCTAAGAAATTAGCATATGAACCTCCTATGTTAAGCTTTCAACTAAGAATACCAAGAGAACAAAGCAAAATTGGTGATAAAAGTAAATTGGAAAATTGTTTAAAATTACATGCTCTATCTGAATCATGAACGTTTATTTTGGCCTAGACTGTCCCTTTAAGTGGGGAGATCAAACCATGATATAAATATATAAAAATATATATTTATATAAAACTTTATTAATGGATTAATTTGTACTATAAGAGGAGTTTTATTAAGTGAATAAAAGAAAGATAGAGGTTTAATGTGGGAAACCAACAAAGCTTTGCAATTTAAAGGGACATAAAACCAAAACATTTCTTTCATGATTCAGATAGAAAATACAATTTTAAACAACTTTCCAATTTACTTCTATTAGTATTATTTGTTGTTATTCTTTCTTGAACAGCAGGAATGTAAGTTCAGGAATGTGCACACTATATGGCAGCAGTTTTGCAACATTCTTATACATTAGAAAGACCACTAGATGGCAGCACTATTTCCTGTCACGTAGTACTCAAGACATTTGTACGCTACCTATCTAGATATCTACTCAACAAAGAATAAAACTAGAACAGAGCAAATTGGATAATAGGAGTAAATTGGGAACTTTTTTAAAATGGTGTTTTCTATCTGAATCATAAAAGAAAAAAATGTAGGTTTTGTGTCCCTTTATTGTTCACCAAAGCAAAATAGATATTGTTGTTAGAGAAGTAACTTAGGGAGTGTGATGCCCTTGATCAGTTTAGAATAGTCTATATAAGATTTGTATTACAAAAATAAACTATTTTATGCTCATGTAGGTATATAATACTATGGGGCTCATTTATCAAGAGCTTGTGGGCCCGTGTTTCTGGCGAGTCTAAAGACCGCTGCTCCATAACCCTGCTCTGATGAGGCGGACAGGAATCGCCAGAAATCAACCCGATCGGGTACGATCAGGTTGATTGACACCTCCCTGATTGGCCGCGAGTCAGCAGGGGGCGGCGTTGCACCAGCAGCTCTTGTGAGCTGCTGGTGCAATGTTAAATGCAGAGAGCGTATTGCTCTCTGCATTCAGCGAGGTCTTGCGGACCTGATCCGCACTGTCGGATCAGGTCCGCAAGACCTTTAATAAATAGGCCCCTATAATTTTAATGTCTTGTAAGAAATATTTTTTTTGTAACCTTTATTGTAAAATGATAAAAAAAAATAAAAACGTTAATAAAATTAATTTTTTTTCAACCTTTCAATGTTAGATTCATGAAAGAAAGGATTTAGGAACCTTAAATATTACTCATTTTTCTTTTGCATATTAACTATTTACTCTAGGTGAGAGGCAATAAAGAATTTATGAGTTGATTTATATTTATAACATGACCCTGAAACATTATGCGTTATGCTTGGAGGAACATTGTATGTAAAAATAAAATAAAAATGAAAAAGTATTGATCAAACATGCCAAAATATCTGTGCATGAAAAAGTCAAGCTGTTACATATATTAAAAAGCTCTCTTTTATATAGTATAAAAAATTTTGCAGGTATATGAATTGCTATAATTATTGGACGGAGAGAAATATATGAAAGTAGGAGGAGGAAAAAAGAGAAAGGAAAAAATTAATTTAGCTGAAGAGAATCAGAGAGTTTCAAAGTTTTCCTGTATTGCATAGCAACTCGGATACACAAACCTAGATTCCTGCTGAAATAAATGAGAGTGTGGCGTTTTTGAGCCAGAAAATGATGGAGAATGTGAAATAAAAAGGTAAAAAAAAATCAGTCAGGACTTGGAGGAACAGGATTAGTTGTGTTCCTTTGTTAACTGAACATTCACAGGATAAGTAATTCCAAGGCAGGAGTAGACATGAATCTGGCGTTGGGTTAAATGTTCTGCTCAGAGTACTTTTTTTCAAATAGCATTTGTATAAAATGAACTGTAAATGAGTTTGTTTTATGCAAGAAAAATGTTTGTTTTTTTAATTTCAAGTCAACGGCTTTGCTACATGAACCGTTGGCATGAAAAGGGCTCAAAGATATGAGGTCTCAGGTGTTTCAAAGTGATTAAAATAGAGATACATACATACACATGTCTAAATATATATATAAATTGTGTGTGTGTGTGTACAGATGTATTTATGTATTTATATGTGTATATATGTATTTATATGTGTATATATGTATTTATGTGTGTATATATGTATTTATATGTGTATTTATGTATTTATATGTGTATATATGTATTTATATGTGTATATATGTATTTATGTGTGTATATATGTATTTATATGTGTATTTATGTATTTATATGTGTATATATGTATTTATAGACACATATACACATATAAACACATAAATACATATGTATACATAAATAAAGATTTATTAGAGCCCTTTGCAGTAAAATGGACATATTCTTCTATGTGAATAACATTGGAATGTGAAATATTCATATTTTATGTCGGGTTAGTGCACTTGGTTAAATGTGATCGGGTTTGCATGCGAGTGCAGTGTTAGTTTTTTTTTCTCACTTTTCATGCTCCATTGAAGTCTATGAGGCCTATTTATTAAAGGTCTGTCTGACCTGATCTGACAGTGCGGATTAGGTCCGACAGACCTCGCTGAATGCAGAGAGCAATACGCTCTCTGTATTCAGCATTGCACCAGCAGCTCTTGTGAGCTGCTGGTGCAACGCCGCCCCCCTGCAGATTTGCGGCCAATCGCAGGGGGTGTCAATCAACCCGATCGTACTCGATCGGGTTGAATTGTGGCTCAGAGCAGGCGAACAGGGTTATTCGCTGCTGTTTCTGGTGAGCCTGCAGGCTCGGGCAGAAACAGGGGCATCAAGCTCCATTCGGAGCTTGATAAATGGGCCTCTATGGGGGAATATTATAACTTTCTAATATATATAATAATATTATAATATAATATTAGAAGTTCCACCTTTTGCGCACGTCAGATTAATGCTTGTGTGCAAACTGTTTACCGACTACCCAATGAATGTAAAAAGCTTACTTCTAGTGAAGTTAACGCGCGAGTGGGAGCATTAATTTATGCTCTATTCATCATCAAGCCCTATATGGTGTTCATTTTTAAAGTGTACAGATTTTTTTAATGGGGCACAAAAGCTGGATCAAAATAAATAAATATTACATTAATTAAAAGTCATGTATATTTGAAAGCCTAAATGCAATAATTAGCTGTTTGAAAAGTTCTGATTCATCTGGGTCTGATGTTTCCACTGGCTGTGGCACTTTTCAGTTCCCTTCACTACTCTCTAAACTAGCACCCTCCTGTGAATTACACTTTTATTACCTTTGGATTGGCTGCTGACATTTTTTTTTTGTTTGTTTCATTTTAACCTACTTATATGTCCTTTTAAGTTATTTTGTGGTGTAGCAGAGTATATTAGTATTGAAAATATAATTTCTAGTATTGATCATAACGGAATACTCAAAGCTAAACGTTAGCAACAAAATCTTTAATTCTCATTTCATTTAACAGATTCTCAATATTTTTTTTAGCTAAATTTAGCTTTCATCTGTCAGCTAAAATTATGTTATGAAAAGGTTAAAACCTTTTGTTCCACTTGCAATCAATATTTAATGATTATGTCACTGCCTATACGGTACAGAAATATGTTCTAGCTGGTTGCCCTGATTCAGATCAATTATAAGCTGCACAGAGTGTAATTGGTGACATGTGTAAATCTCCACAAGAGATCCCATTCAGCACCTTATAGCTTAATAGTTTAGCATTCTTATATCATTATACAGACATTTGTAGATTGGTTTAAATGTCAGCCCCTGCTGTGTAGTAGGACTCTCACTATTTTTTGCCCTCATGTAATTAGTTGACTCCAGTTAAACAGTAAGTCATGTAAATTGTTTAATATATGCCAAAATCATAATATCTCTCTCTCTCTCTCTCTCTCTCTCTCTCTCTCTCTCTCTCTCTCTCTCTCTATATATATATATATATATATATATATATATATATATATATATATATATATATATATATATATATATATATATACTGAGGTGTAACTAGAAACCACAGGGCCCAGGTGCAAGAATCTAAGAAGGGCCACCCCCCACCCCCCAAAAAAAGTGTATTTGATACATATCTTTTTTCTTTTTTTTAACATTTAACACAGAAAAAAAATGTGAATCAGATTTCATGTCTGCAAAAGGAGGTACCCTGTGCCCACAGTCTGTGAGATGGTCTGACCCCCTATTACTGTATATAGTGACACTATTTAACCCACCAGTACTGTATATAGTGAGTCAGTGGCACAGTCTGTAATCTGCCAGGGAGATGGCTGGCCTGACCCTACCCGCTCCAGTACTTTATAAAGTGACCACAGTAGTCTATGACATGGTCCAGCCCCCCTGTACTGTATATAGTGGTACTGTATGGTGACACTGTTTACCCCCGCCCCCCATGCTGTAGTAACAAGGTCTGTAATTTGCTGGTTCCACAAACATACATACACATACACATACATGCATAAATACACACACAGTCACATACATACACACACACACATAAACAATGGGTAAAACAGAAAGACTAACCCCTGTAGTCAGAGACACTAGTGAAGCATCACATCACACTCACATGATATCAGTGCAGGCAGTGGCAGGTCAACGTTTTTTATAAAATAAAAATAAAACATTTTTATTTTATTTTTAAGCTTGGCACCCACCCTTGGGGGCCCAGTCGCAATTGCGACCTCTGCACCCCCTGTAGTTTTTTTTCCTGTATGTATATATATATATATATATATATATATATATATATATATATATATATATATATATATATATATATTATCTTTAGTTACTTTTCTTCCTCAAAATTTAAATTCCTTCCTCATTTTTTAAGATACTATTTTTAACGTGCTATAAATAGCTATAAAATTATAGTGTGGCCGGACTGTTAGCCGACGGACATTTGGCCGACGGACATTTAGCCAACGAACATTTGGCCGACGAATAATAGTCTGACACACAAGTGGCTGTCAGATAATAGTCCGGCCAAGAGATAGATAGATTAGATAGATAAAAAGATTTGATAGATAGATAAATTCAATAGACAGATAGATTTGATAGATAGATTTGATAGATAGATAGATAGATAGATAGATAGATAGATAGATAGATAGATAGATAGATAGATAGATAATTTGTCCTTCGGCCAAATGTCCATCTGCATTTTCTCAGAGCACCAAAATATAGGTAGGTAGCTGTTCATTATTTACCGGTACTCAAAGAAATTATAAGGGATAGCTTTGATTTCTTTATAGCATTTGCATGTAGTTGAGCAAGTAATCAAGCTCATTTTTTCTTTGTTGCATCAAAAAAAATGAATTTTAATATGTATTCATTTAAAATAATAATAATAATAATAATAATGTTCAAGTGCTTAAAAAATATTTTTTTTATCTTGTATTTTGATCAGCTTCAATACTACAGACCTTGTTAGTTTCAAAATCAAACAACTTTAGTTATTGTTAATGTTTTGATTGTTCTTTTTCTTATGCCCTTTAATTTATAATAAATACAAAAATGTAGTCACTCTATCTTATATGGTTAATTTTTGTATTATTTGTATTACGCACACAGCTAAATACTTTTTGTACTTATCAGTATCATAAATATACTTGCAAAAGGTTGTCTAATCGAGACCAAAACCAGCATATCCATGAGACCATAGTGACCTAAGCCATGCTGGTATCAGTGGTAGTGATGAGCGAGAAACTTTTACCTCACAGCCAACATCAACATAAAAGTGGAGACTAAATACTCTGTTAGAGGAACATTTTATTACTGTGCAATTGCATATAACTATCTGCAACACATAAGTAATGTCAGCTGAACACACCCACTGAGCCCATTTACTAGCTAGCTCCCAAAATTGATGCTCTTGAGCCTACCTAGGTATACTTTTCAGCAAAGGATATCAAGAGAACAAGGTAAATTTGAAAATAGAAGTAAATTGGAAAGTTGTTTAAAATAACTTCTTGTATTTGAATCAAAAAGGTTTTTTTTTTTTGTTTTTTTTACCATGTCCATTTAAGCAACGTAAAGGAACTTATTAGTTGAATTCTGAACCTTAAACTAATACTAAATAATGTAAAAATGAATCATTGAGCTATTACTGTACATATACATTTAAAATGATATAGAGAGGTATTTTGTTCTGCCATAGCATGTAAGTATTGTAATAGAATCCAAAAAAGCACTCTGTGTTTTATAGCAAGCTAAAGTATCCCACCGAATATAATATTAGACTGACATTTTTTATAACAGAATCGACTTAATCACAAGTTTTTGTTACAGTCAGCATCTGCTCTGCATTAAAAAGACATGTTAATAATACCCCTACGTAACATTTTTCTCTGGTTAGATATTAGGTATTTAATGGTAATCTTTTTTAATTACACTTAAAAATGAGCTATTTGTAGAGAATGAATTAATACAGCAGCTTACTATTATCTTCATGTCTATTGGAAGTAATGATCTGAATAAAACACCTGGCTATCAGACTCCTTCTTATACCAGGTATATCTATGTGCCTGGTTAGTATTGAGAAGGTTCCATTTGCTGTACAATTATAAATAATTACATTGTTCTTGATAATACAGTACATATGCATTTTTACAACTTCTTTGTAACTAAGACTTATTGCAACCAGAAACGATATATGTTTATATATTTGAATGTGTTAAGAAACATGGCTAAATAGGATATACAAAGTATTTAGTTTTGTCTTTAATAATACAATTTGCAACCATTGCAATAATTATTACAATTTAAGATAAACATTTTAGTATTAGCAGAAATCCCAGCTGAGCATTCATTATTGAAAAGTTCCAGAGGGGAAAAATACACAAATAATTGCTAAAATTTAAAGGGACATTGTAGTAAAAAAAATTGTTAGAACTTGTATTTTTTGTACTACTTTTCTTGGAACTCAATGGGGACGATGTACTAAGCATCATATACAGGTAGCTTTCCCAATGTAAGAAGCAGCCATCACCGCTGATTCTTACACTCTCCACTCTCTCTAAATTGGCACATAGAAATCACAACAAACAAGTTTGTTTTGGGTGATTGACAGATACTTCTCTTATGCGATTGGTCATGTAAGAGAATGAGGTGGCATTGTATGTGTAATGATACATACGGACAGCGGAGGTACAGTGCCCACTTTCGATATGCTGCAAAGCCTGGTGGACAGTTTCTGAAGTTTGGCACCTTGTCCATACCGGCTTTGTACATGGGACCCAATGCATTTAACACCGACAAGGGGATAAACACACATATATAAACCCCCTCATGAGCAGCAGAGAAATGATCAGTGCTCACACAACACCACCAATCATTGGCTGTGTTAAGCTCAGGATCTGTGTTAGACTGTTGAGTAATACAAAAAATACACATTAAACACATTGTTAAAGTTTCAATAGAGAGTCACAAGCCTTGCCACGCCCAAACAGAAATTGGCCATTTGGTACATCATAATTTCCCTTTAATATTTGAAACATTCTAATTTTACTTTTGATATTCAAATGTTTCTTTTCATTTAGGAAAAGCTAACACTAATTTGCATAAAAAGCAATGCAGATTTTTCAAGAAGCTTTAATCATTAATTTACAATGAACACGTTCATCCAACATTAATATTTTATTTTCAACCATCCATATCAAGGGGTCATGATCTCAAGCTGAAGGGTAGTAGATTTAGGAGTGATTTGCAAAAGCACTTATTTACAGAAAGGGTGATTGATTCATGGAATAAACTTCCAAAAGAGGTGGTAATGACAAACACTGTGGGGGACTTTAAGAATGCTATCCTACAAACTAGATACGTTTATACTTTTAGAAAATATTGACAGACTTGCTGGGACTATGACTCTTATCTGCCGTCAAAATCTATGTTTCTATTATTTTTTTTATTGTAGTTTGATTACTGAGATTTTGTTGACAAATGCAACATATTTAATTGCAATATGAACTAACTTTGAAAATGAATATTAATTACATAGTTGTACTTCATTTACAGATTAAAATCAAATTAATAGAGCATGGGATCAGAGTTGATTATACAGTAGTTACAGAGGCAGTAATACAGAAATATAGAATATATTTTGTAACTTGTTTGTGATTGCCATTAGATATCTAGGATTTAGAACAAATAGGATAATTTTATGGAATTAAAGTGAATGTAAATTTTGATGCTAAAGTGCCCGGTTTTTAAAACTTTGATTAAAACAGGGGCACTTTAATTCATCAAAATTTACATTTCACTCCTGTTGTGACAAAAAACTTACATTTTAAATTTCACAGCAGCTCCAGCTTCCTCCGGTCTCACAAGCCATTTCTGATGTCAGAAATGATTGATAGGTCATCCTCCAATCACAGCTTCCCCCCCGGGGGATTCAGTGTCTGATTCACTGCTGTGATTGGAGGAAGTTGGATGCCTCATTTTAGACCCAGGAAGAGGCTTTGAAACAGGTGGAGGAAGCTGGAGCTGCTGTGAAGATTAAAAGGTAAGTTTTTTTCACAACAGGAGTGAAATGAAAATTTTGTTGAATTAAAGTACTCCTGTTTTTAATCAAAGTTTTAAAAAACGGGCACTTTAGCATCAAAATTGACATTCACTTTAAGTTTCCATTGTTTTTACTCTGTCAATATCTAATTACAGTTGCATAGGAGGGACATAATTCAAATAGAGCATGCAATTTTAAGCAAATTTAAAATTTACTTATATTATCAATGTGCTATCCATTTAAAGAGCACTATATGGCAGCACTATTTCCTGCCATGTAGTGCTCTCAGACACCTGACAAGATATCTCTTTAACAAAGAATACCATGGGAACAAAGCAAATTTGACAATAGAAATATATTGGAAACTTTCTTAAAGTTCTATTCTCTGTCCAAATCAGGTTAGCGCTGCGGAACCTGTTGGCGCTCTACAAATACCTGATAATAATAATAAATAAATAATAACAAAAGAAAAATGTTGGGGTTTCATATCCCTTTAACCAATCAAAATACAGATACAAATTCAAACATTGACGTTCTTTGTCTAAGTTCTTATGTGTATTTTCAGCAGTGAACACTTCTTTTTGGAGCAATAAAAGCCCCCCCCCCCAAAAAAAATAAATCATGTGACTCTTTTTTATTCTATGAGACAGAGAATGTAGACGTTCGGAAGCTTACCTCAGACATGTTTCACTGGCTTCTAACAGATTATTGTTTTTTACAGTAGGCTTAAACCCAAGTCCACATTCAGATGTCAATTGTAAAGAGGCATTTTAATGCAAGTAGAGGCAAGCAGCTTTTCAAACCAAGCACAACTTGTACTTAGACTCCTTGTAAAAATAAATAATACTGAATCAGTCCATCACCAGACCAAATCATATATATGCAATAAAATTGTCAAGCTAAAGATTCCAAACTGAGACAGTACTTGTTAAAATTGAGTTTACATTTGACAGCCAGATGGGAAAAAAAATATCAAACTTTCAACATTCTCCTATTTTAGTTTCTCTGTTTATTTTCAAAGCAGCTCAATTTTGTCAAGTCTGTGTCAAAACTTTGTCTGGGACAGATGCATTAGACTAGCAGCAACAAACTAGCTCTCAGGGGAAGTGTTTGCTATTTTATACTTTCTGTTATGTGAAATACAATATACTTTAAAGGGACACTCAATCAAAATTAAACTTTCATTATTCAGATAGAGCATGCCATTTTAAACAACTTTCCAATTTACTTCCATTAACTAAATGGGCACAGTCTTTTTATATTTAAACTTTTTGAGTCACCAGCTCCTACTGAGCATGTGCAAGAATAAGTGTGTATGCATTTGTGAATGGCTGATGGCGGTCACATGGTACGTGTATGCATTTGTGATTGGCTGATGGCTGTCACATGGTACAGGGGGAGTTGAAAAAAGACATAACTTAAAATTGTCAGAAAAAAGAAATCTACTCTCATTTGAAGTTCAGACTAAGTGCTATTGCATTGTCTTGTTATCTTGCATTTGTTGATTATGCAAATCTACTGTGTTGACTGGTCCTTTAAAGGAGCATGAAACACATTTTTTTTCCTTTCATGATTCAGATACAAGAGCATGCAATTTAAAAAAATAACTTTTTAATTTATATCTATTATCAGATTTCTTTGTTCTCTTGTTATCGTTTGTGGAAAAGCAGGGACATAAGCTTAGGCGTGTGCACATGGCTGGAGCACTATATAGTATTAGTTTTGCAAGAATGTTATCCATTTGCAAGAGCACCAGTTGGCAGCACTATTTCCTGCCATGTGGTGTTCCTGACAGCTACCTAGGTATCTCTTCAACAAAGGATACTTTGGGAACAAAGCAAATTTTATAGTAGAAGTAAATTGGAAACTTTTAAAAAATTGTATTCTCTATCTATCTATTTATCTATCTATATCTATCTGTCTGTCTGTTTGTCTCTCCATTGAAGTTTATGTGGAAGAGAAGTTAGTGCAGTCACAATATCCGAAGTCCTGAAGTTAGTTCACAGTGACTTTTGCTTGCACACAAGCAAGTTATTTTCAACATGTAATATGCATGCTAACCCGCTGCTCCATAACTTGTCCGCCTGCTCTGAGGCCGCGGACAGAAATCAACCCGATCGAATACGATCGGGTTGATTGACACCCCCTGCTAGCGGCAATTGGCCGCAAATCTGCAGGGTGCGGCATTGCACCAGCAGTTCACAAGAGTTGTTGGTGCAATGATAAATGCCGACAGCGCATGTCCGCTCACACTATGATAAATTGACCCCTAAAAGTTTACTTCTGGCGGTGTTTGCGCACTAGTGAAAGCTCTAAATAGTGCACCACTTTTAATCTGGCCCTTTATGCGTTGTAAATTTTTAGTTTAATGACCATTTAAGTATTTTAAAGTAATTGTTTTACCTATATTAGGACTTTTATTCTAAAAGCTATGTCTCAGTTTCTTAAAGCTTGTTTTTTTTTTGGTCTTGAAATATGAAAGAAGTAATTGCGGTACAAAAAAGTCAACAAAGCAGAACATTTCCAGTAAAGTCGGAAAAGCAATGTCTGGCATCAATATTACTTTGTAACTCAAACTAAGAAATTCAAATATTGGAATGAACAAAAACATTGCTGGTGCTTATTGTGTAAGACTAAAATGTCAGATTCAAGTATTTAATTATACTTCTAACATCAATATTTTGATTCCCAACTTTGAAGAATTTTCAAGGAATAAACACTTAACACCTATAATTAAAGGGACAATAAGCACTAAATACATTTATCTATAAGTATAGTATTGAAGTTATTCCTGCCTCTTGTCATGGTACCGCCATATTGAAATCTGTCTTTTCACATTCCAGTGCTGACGTGTTTGCGCATGTGCAGCAACTCTTCTTCAGATACCTGCAGTGTAACCTAAGTTCCAAAATGGTGGCACCCATAATTATTGGGAGGTGCATGAAATGTATTTAACCCCTTAAAGTGAATTTAAATTTTGATGATAAAGTGCCGTTTTTAAAAAATTTGATTAAAAACAGTGGCACTTTAATTAATAAAAATTGACATTTCACTCGTGTTGTGAAAATACTTACCTTTTAATCTTGACAGCCGCTGCATAGCTTCCTCCGCCCGTCGCAAAGCCTCTTCCTCCAATCACGGCGTTGAACCCGACACTGATTCCCCAGGGGGGAAGCCGTGATTGGAGGATGGCCGATCCGTCATTTCTGATGCAGGGGATGCTTGAGCGGCTGTCAAGATTAAAAGGTAAGTATTTTCACAACACGAGTGAAATGTAAATTTTGATGAATTAAAGTGCCCCTGTTTTTAATCTAATTTTTAAAAAACGGGCACTTTATCATCAAAATTTACATTCAATTTAACAACTGACGTACCCTACACATTGTATGGTCATTAAGGGGTTTCCTAGTGCAGCTTTACTAGAAGTGGCAAAACTGTGCTAGTATGCAAGACCTGCGCTATAAACAAGCCCAATAAGAGGTATTGTTTAACATCTACCTACGTACAGAATTAACTAACAATATTTGTTTGAATTTTACAGTTACAAAATTTAGGATGCACTATGGTTTTTAATTGTATTAGATTTTACAGCTACAACCCATAATGGGATATCAATTACTTTATAGACAATTAAAAATCATAGTGCATCCTAAATTTTGTAACTGTAAAATTTAAACAAAAATGGTTAGTTATTCTAACACATATGTAACAAAATTAATAACTTATATGAGGCTTCATGAATACAACTGCTATAAAGTTGCTGTATAGATTTCTTGCATAGATCTTTTGTGTAGAGTATTGATGTGTATATATTGTTGCACAAGAATATGAAAATGTAACACCTTTTTGTACTAGTAGTTGACACATGCATTTAATATGTATATATCATGATCCTCCTGTTCTCTGATAAAGTGTGGAAAAACTTTTGTTGTGTACCAATCAAATAAGCTACACTCTCCACTATTTATTTTGTTTTATTGTTTTAGCAGTACATGCAAGCATTAAAATCTCCTAGTATGTTAATAAGGAGACAATATCCCTAAAACAATAGTCTATGAGTAAGCTTCACTAGAGGGTGCGAAACGCGTCAGTCATTCTTGCTGGAGAGCCCTATGTCTGTATGTATTTTTTAATTGTGGAAAAAATAAAGCAAATCTTTTATTTTTACAGTACACATGTGGAGATGGCCTTTCTGTGTTTTTGTCTGAGTAATTTTTACCCTACAAACAAGAAAATATCAGAATGTGTATTCACTCGCACATTCTGCTAAGTTGTTTGTATTACTCCCAGTTCAGCTAACTCGTTTGGCTAACAGAATGCAAATATTGCTCAATTACTTGATGTAGTTGTTAATGTAAACAACATGTAGTGGATTTCACACTCTGCACAAGGAAGCAGTAGATGAGGAACTCAGCATAAGTAGGAAATATAATGAGTCTTTTGTTTGCGCACATTCACTATAAATTCCATCATTTGGCTCGGGCACTCTAGTTTCTTTTGGAACAAGTTGAAGAGATAGGTTTTGCATTCCTCAGTATGATGTTCTGTCAGTGCACCAAGTACTTGCATACTGATTTATTTATTTAAGGAAACTGTGCCCTCTAAGCATATTATTAATTTTGTTTAGTTGATTTTTATATTTATATTTAGAAAGGCTTTCATTTGATGTGACACTTTTTTTTTTTCTTTACACATTATACTTCTTGCATGTTGTCAGATGGCACCACAAATATCTCGCTAAATCTGCCTCCATTTATTTACAGGCTGTAAGTGCACTATACTCATTTATTGTAATGATTGGTTCATGATATAAGTCTTATTCTTTCTCCAATATATTACTATAGTTAATATTTTGCATAAAGGGACAGTAAACACTCAAAATTGATGGTCATGCATATAAAAGAGCACTATAAAAAAAATTGTGTGTTTTAAAAATTTAAAGGGACGGTATACTCCAATTTTTATATAACTGCATGTAATAGACACTACTATAAAGGAGAATATGCACAGATACTGATATAAAAATACAGTATAAAACATTTTAAAAACGTACTTAAAAGCTCCTAATTTAGCACTGTTGATGAGGTTAGGCTGAGACACCTAGTGAAAAGGGCTTAGAAGGCAAGAAAAGCAGACACCCACCCTCCCCTGCATATAAAAAGACCTTTTACACAAACAGAAGCAAGCTGGAGTCTGTAGACATCAGAATACATCTTTAGCTTTGGGGCTTGGTTAAGAGTCTGAAAATCAGCACAATGTTATTTAAAAATCAGCAAAACTATACTTTTTACAAAAACACTCCCAGATGGGCTATATAAATGTATCATCTACAAAACATTTATGCAAAGAAAAATCTAGTGTGCAATGTCCATTTAAAAAGCAGTTTATTGATTTTGAAGCTTTCATATTCAGTGCATGTTTGGTCAGAGGAATAAAAAGCAATGCAGTTAAAAATTCTTCCTTTTTACTTAAAATAATGAAAATTCATGTGTTGCTGATGGACTTACAGGGAGTGCAGAATTATTAGGCAAGTTGTATTTTTGAGGATTAATTTTATTATTGAACAACAACCATGTTCTCAATGAACCCAAAAAACTCATTAATATCAAAGCTGAATAGTTTTGGAAGTAGTTTTTAGTTTGTTTTTAGTTATAGCTATTTTAGGGGGATATATGTGTGTGCAGGTGACTATTACTGTGCATAATTATTAGGCAACTTAACAAAAAACAAATATATACCCATTTCAATTATTTATTTTTACCAGTGAAACCAATATAACATCTCAACATTCACAAATATACATTTCTGACATTCAAAAACAAAACAAAAACAAATCAGTGAGTGTGACCAATATAGCCACCTTTCTTTGCAAGGACACTCAAAAGCCTGCCATCTATGGATTCTGTCAGTGTTTTGATCTGTTCACCATCAACATTGCGTGCAGCAGCAACCACAGCCTCCCAGACACTGTTCAGAGAGGTGTACTGTTTTCCCTCCTTGTAAATCTCACATTTGATGACGGACCACAGGTTCTCAATGGGGTTCAGATCAGGTGAACAAGGAGGCCATGTCATTAGATTTTCTTCTTTTATACCCTTTCTTGCCAGCCATGCTGTGGAGTACTTGGACGCGTGTGATGGAGCATTGTCCTGCATGAAAATCATGTTTTTCTTGAAGGATGCAGACTTCTTCCTGTACCACTGCTTGAAGAAGGTGTCTTACAGAAACTGGCAGTAGGACTGGAAGTTGAGCTTGACTCCATCCTCAACCCGAAAAGGCCCAACAAGCTCATCTTTGATGATACCAGCCCAAACCAGTACTCCACCTCCACCTTGCTGGCGTCTGAGTCGAACTGGAGCTCTCTGCCCTTTACCAATCCAGCCACGGGCCCATCCATCTGGCCCATCAAGACCTTAGAAAAATCAGTTTTGAGATATTTCTTGGCCCAGTCTTGACGTTTCAGATGTGTGTCTTGTTCAGTGGTGGTCGTCTTTCAGCCTTTCTTACCTTGGCGATGTCTCTGAGTATTGCACACCTTGTGCTTTTGGGCACTCCAGTGATGTTGCAGCTCTGAAATATGGCCAAACTGGTGACAAGTGGCATCTTGGAAGCTGCACGCTTGACTTTTCTCAGTTCATGGGCAGTTATTTTGCGCCTTGGTTTTTCCACACGCTTCTTGCGACCCTGTTGACTATTTTGAATGAAACGCTTGATTGTTCGATGATCACGCTTCAGAAGCTTTGCAATTTTAAGAGTGCTGCATCCCTCTGCAAGATATCTCACTATTTTTTACTTTTCTGAGCCTGTGAAGTCCTTCTTTTGACCCATTTTGCCAAAGGAAAGGAAGTTGCCTAATAATTATGCACACCTGATATAGGGTGTTGATGTCATTAGACCACACCCCTTCTCATTACAGAGATGCACATCACCTAATATGCTTAATTGGTAGTAGGCTTTCGAGCCTATACAGCTTGGAGTAAGACAACATGCATAAAGAGGATGATGTGGTCAAAATACTCATTTGCCTAATAATTCTGCACTCACTGTATACTCAAAGGTCTAAGGATGAGCTCAGGGACCTTGGCAATGGATCTTAGTGTATAATTTTGATTTAAAAATAGACATGTAATTGTGGAACAAATGCATTTTGACGGCGTTAAAAAGTAAGTAAAGAGCAAAGTGGTGATGCATATTTCTACCTGCATGGTTTAAAAGTGGCTTTTATTATTTAATACCATTAAAATTAGCTGTATATGTTATTTAAAAATGATTACAAGATTAGACACAGAGCCTTTACAATACATTTAGTATTGCAAGAGCATTTGTAGCTAATTTCATGCTATGTTGTGCTGAGACAAAACATTACAGATCCCCTAAAGTGTGTAGTCCCTATATAAAATAGGAGATAAGTGATGTTTGCTATTTACAATGTGTATGAAACAGGAGTTTTTTGACTTGTGACTGATTAGTAACTATATCAACTTGTAACAATTTAATACATGCTATATGTATTGTTTTTTCCTTTAAAGTATTTAGATAGAAAAGTTAATTCTGCAAATACTGAATGTCACAATTTTTTTTTGTAAACCGTTTCAAACTGACATTGACTCAACATGGACATATGTATTTACTAGTTATGTAGAGCATCTCATAATGCAAGTAAAAATGAAACTGTTTGGTTCACGTATAACGTGTATCTAAGAAATGCAGTTCATAGTTTTAAACTATAGGTTGGTGCTTAAAGGGATATGACAGGCAACATTAAAGGACCACTAAACACAATACAAAGGCATAATCAGTAAATGCATAATAAAAAGAAAATACAAAAGCACTTGGTTTGAACTTCAAATGAGTAGTATTTAGTTATATTTTCCCTCCCACTGCATCATGTGACAGCCATCAGCCCATCAGAAACTGCATATTTGTATATTCTGTGAATCTTGCACTTGCTTAGTAGGTGCTGGTGCCTCAGAAAGTGTGCATATAAAAAAATTGTGCACCTTTAGATAATTGAAGTAAATTAATAAGTTGTTTAAAATTATTCTCTATCTGAATAATTTAATTTTGACTGGAGTGTCCCTTTAAACTTCCATAATTCAGATAAAGTATGCAGTTTTAAGATACTTTTACTTTAATTTCTGTTATAAAGTTTACTTTGTTCTGTTATATCCTTTGTTGAAAAGCCTGCGTAAAGATGCTTAGCAGCAATACACTACTGGGAACAAGCTGGTGATTGGTGTCTATACACAGTTGTCTTTTGTCACTGGCTCCCCAGATATGTACAGCTAGCTCTCAGTAGTGCATTGCTGCTCTGGAGCTGACTTTAACTATATGTTTAATCCCTTGTAGGGGTTTAACGCATAGTTCTATACAAGCAATAGTGCAGTAATAAACATATTACCGCACACTTTCTTTCTACATTTTTATGTATCTTTAACACAATAATTAAAGGTACATTGTAGTCACTTTTTTATCATGTATATAAAAGAGTAGATGTTCACAGTGTTCATTTTTTGCATGGAAAATGTACAAAATTACACTTTAAAAACACTCATTATTACTCAAATGCCAAAAAAAAACTGCCTTTATAGGGCATTTGGGTGAGATTGGGGGTGGCCTCTTCCCCTCCTCTAATTCTTCCTAATTTTATCTCATATATTCCTTTCTCTCTTTTCTTCCCCCTGCACCTCTCACTTGGTATGCTCCACTTTTACCCCTTCCCCCTCCTGTAAGTATGGAACTATGCCACCTCAGCCATATTTTCCCGGACACTTATGAGTTATACATGCTGCAGGGTATACAGGTAGGGAAATGAATTTCATCTCTGAACAGCACTATTAAAGGGACAGTCTACACCAGAATTTTTATTGTTTTAAAAGATAGATAATCCCTTTATTACCCATTCCCCAGTTTTGCATAACCAACACAGTTATATTAATATACGTTTAACCTCTGTGATTATCTTGTATCTAAGCCTCTGCAAACTGCCCCTTTATTTCAGTTCCTTTGACAGACTTGCAGTTTAGCCAATCAGTGCCTGCTCCCAGATAACTTCACGTGCACGAGCACAGTGTTATCTATATGAAATACGTGAACTAACACCCTCTAGTGGTGAAAAACTGTTAAAATGCATTCTGAAAAGAGGTGGCCCTCAAGGTCTAAGAAATTAGCATATGAACCTCCTAGGTTAAGCTTTCAACTAAGAATACCAACAGAACAAAGCAAAATTGGTGATAAAAGTAAATTGGAAAATTGTTTAAAATTACATGCTCTGTCTCAATCATGAAAGTTTATTTTGGTCTAGACTGTCCCTTTAATGTTCTTCTCTGCACACCCTGCATCATGTATAACTCATAAGTGTCCAGGAAAACAGGGAAACTAATGGAACTTCAAGCTCAATTCTAAATCAATGTGCCACAACTAATAGCCAGCAATTAAGTTTCTAATGTTATCCAGCCATCTACTCACATGAACATTGGGACTCATTGCCTCTATAATACTTAAATGTTGAGGAGAGGACTTAACTCCAACTTATATTGGTTTGCTCAGTCCAGCCCTTACTATAGGCAAAGGTTGGACTTATTTTGGGCTGAATATTATCTGAAGTTGACATTTTCAGCGAGCTGATTAGTTGACCTTCTATTATCTGTATTTTTCTATTGGTACATCCTGTTGCATAATGTTGATATAATTTATAATGTCATGTACCCTGTTAAATTTTTCCAATAAAGTTAGTTTGATGATAAAAAAGGTCACACTCCAATCCTACAAAGGCAGCTATGTGTTTTATTCATAGCCCTCTTTCCATTGGCTGACAGGAACAATTCCCACAGAAAATGCTGTTCTATCTAGCATGGAAATATCTTTTTAAAAACTTTTTTAGATGTAACAAATACATTTTTTAATAATATGTCCCTGTAACTTTGAAAATGTTATTGGCCGATAGTTTGTTGCTGTACCTAGACTGGCATCATTAAATAGTAATTACTGTTTAATTTATGTCTTAACTATATAATGATGAGCATTTTCTGCAGCCCGTTCCATTCATTACCTATCAATGGGAAGCCTTTTATGTGTCTGCTTTATGCAGTCAAGGTTATCCCCAGGCTTTTAATTAACATAGTGCTTTTTAAATTAAAAACTGCTCTTTTTGGTGGCATTGACTTGTGCCAGATTTAGAGCTGTGTCAGTGTTTCTGTGTTCAGATCGGTGTTTCATAGTTTTACAACCTTGGCGGAGTTTTTGTATGTCGTGGGCCGAAAATTGGCATTCAAAATCTAAGCCCTGGAGTGCATTTATTTTCAGTTGTCAGGTTTGAATGCAATCCATTTAATACATTCTGAGCACAAAAATAAATGAAAAGAAATCCAATAGTGGAGAACTGTATTTTCCAGGAAGAGTGGGAATTTCAATGGAAATTACAAGTTGTCAAAGAATCTGTTTAAATAAGGTGTGCTTTTTCTCGGCTCATTATATATATATATATATATATATATATATATGTGTGTGTGTGTATATATATATATATATATATATATATATATATAGCAAAACAGGAAACAGCACTCTCTGGACTTAAGTAGAAAACAAGTAGTTTATTCAGTAACGTTTCGGGGAATGCTCCCCTTCATCAGACCAACAACATACAAGTGAAACAAACATTTAAGCATACACAAACCCCTCCCCCTAGTGCAAAAAACCGCCAAAAATGGTTGCCATAGCAACCAAACAACCAGTTCAAAGTAAATACATTTACCAATGCAACAATGACATCAAAGAAACCAGATCATTATGGTTAATTAGCATCAGGTCAATTAGCAAATCAACACATCATCCTACCACATAATACACCTGCTGTATATTAGTACTTCTAATACCCCAGTGGCAGTGTGTCCTTTTAAAGAGACATATCACAATATTATTAGTACAGGAAAACAAGAATGTGTAGAAAAAAGGGGTTGAAAAAACGTTTAGTTAAACATCGGCACCTCATCATATTGAAATGCAATTCACGTAATGCACTTATAGTTAATGCCTAACTCATAATACCCGTACTACATAGTCAAGGGTCATGTGTACCATTAATGCTATAGACGCAAATAACAGCAAACTCGTTATACAGATACCTCAAACGATGTGACCGTATTACATGCACAAAGTGTAGCACGACCTATGTAATCACCCTGTTCAGCATCGGACCAACCTCGCGCTGAATCTAGCACAGTTACTAGCGGAACAACAAGGGTTATGCGCATGCGTGTAAACCCGGCGCAGTCCAGCCCCCAATGCTCCAGTTAGGTACCCAATAGGATAGAAAGGACAAGCCCCCACACCGGACAAACAGAGTTATTAAAAATGGCATGGTAAGAGGGCCCCAAGGTACTACTAAGGTAAGGAAGGGTCCGGGTCATGAACGTTATAAATGCAGCAGGATATGCAGTAGAAGATAGTACAACACCCCTAATACCCAGATATCAGGAGTCACCCACTTAGGTCTAGTAGCCCAGCTAGTTCAGTCTGACATATACGATGAGAAGGGTATATGCGTCTGTCATTCCTAACCTGTCAGCACCGGTCTTGCGGTCAAGACACCTATTGTCCGTGCATAGGCAATTTTACAGGGTCACCAAAAAGGTTGTCTATAAGTGTGCGCATGCGTGTAAGCCATGCCCAGTCAATTATTACTGTGTAAGGCAAGGTCCCTGATAGGCCGTCTGGGACAAGCCCCTATCCCTGTGTGAGTAACAGTTTTGCTATGAGATAGGGGGGCAGGGGTCCAAAGTCAAAAGATATGTCGGTCCCAGTATGTTTCAGGCTATGATTACAGGTTTGCTAGAGTCCGGTGGCCCAGAATTATAAGGATCGCTATACAGGAAAAGAGACCCCCAAACTAATGTGAATAAATACATAGTACAGGCAGGTCCCATCCCCCTAGATACAGAAAATACTAGTGCTAACAGGGTTCCGTAGTGCAAGGTTATTAGCACCAGCACTCAGTGATGTGTCAACACTGCGGTGTGCATCAAAAGTAACATCCACTAATGTACATAACAGAAACAACCTGAATAAGGGTACACCCATTGGGCACCCCTCCTGGAGGATAAATATGGGCAGAGCCTACAGCCAATCAGCAACCAGACTTCATGAACCCACTGTGGATAAAAGAATGCAAACATAGTATCAGATACTGTACAAACTATATTAATCCCCTTAGAAAGATACAACCAGATACATTAGAAGCGTAAACAGCTTAATTCATAAAAAACAATGCCAGTCTATCCCCATGTTCAAACCTCTGGGGTGTATAGTGTCCAGTTTGAAAATCCACTCGGCCTCCTTCTGTAGGAGACGGGTGTCCCTGTCACCTCCCCTAGGCATTGGGGGTACATGATCGATGAGTTTAAATCTCAGGTCCGCCACAGAGTGACCCTTCTCCATAAAATGTCTGGCCACTGGTTGGTCACTCTTGCCTTTCTCAATTGCCGTCCGGATGGCACTCCTGTGATTAGCCATCCTTTTCTTAATGTCATCTGACGTCTTACCTATATAGAATAGGCCACAGTTGCAATTCAGCATGTACACCACAAATTTTGTGGTACACGTAAGGAAATGCTTGATCTTGTAGCTTGTGTTATTGTGTGGATGTTTGAACTGCTTGCATTGCAGCATGGCGTTACACGTTACACAACTCGGGCACTTGTAGGAGCCCCTTTTGGTGTTTGTCTTGACCTTGCTGTAGCTATCAGTTGGATCAGTGTTCATTAAGATGTCTTTTAGGTTCCTTCCCCTCTTATATCCAATTCTGGGTGGTCCATAGTCGTGGTATGGTAATGATGGATCAGTCTGGACAATATCCCATTTCTCTTTTAAAGTAACTCCTAGTGTTCTCGTGCTAGGGGTGTATGCAGTGACAAAATTCATCCTCTTCTGTTGGTCCCTTTTTGGCATTTTCATGCTCAACTGGGCCCTTGCTTCCTTTATAGTGTTACCATTGTATCCTCTGCTGTAAAACCGTGATTCCATTTCTTTCAGTTGTACCTCACGGTTTTCCTCTGATGTGTTATTGCGGATGACTCTCAGCAGCTGTGCCTTAGGGATGGCTTTTATGAGTGATCTTGGATGGTAACTAGAAGCATGTAGCAGTGTGTTTCTGTCGGTAGACTTTTTAAATAAGGTGGTACCCAATCTGTTGTTTATCTTATAAATTCTTAGATCCAGGAAATCCACTTCATTGTAGCTGGACACTTCCTTCAATTGAACCTGTCCCCCTCTTGTGTTCAGGGATTTGACCCACTCGCCAAAGGACTCAATCGTGCCTCTCCAGACCACAACGATATCATCAATGTAGCGCTTGTAAAAGCGTACTTGTTGATTGTCATATACCTTGAACACCTTTTCCTCCATATGTTCCATGAATAAGTTTGCAAAAGCAGGTGCCATATTCGAGCCCATGGCCGTTCCCATGAGCTCAAGATAAAATCTCCTTTCGAATTTAAAGTAGTTCAGCTTAAGACATAGAGATAGAAGTTCAATAATAAAGCTGGTAGGGGGACCCACATATGGGCATCTTTCAAGGCAGTTGGTAATTATCTCCATCCCCATTTCGTGCGGTATAATAGTATAGAGGCTTGTGACGTCAAGACTGGCAAGCACGTCTCCTGGTTCTATGTCAGATATGTCAGTGAGATATGCAATGAGTGTGGTGGAGTCTCTTAAGTATGAGCGCATGTTTACCACCAGTGGTTGTAGCATAGAGTCAACATATTTAGCCAGGGGTTGTAGGAGTGACCCCCGTGCTGAGACAATGGGGCGTCCAGGTGGATGTACCAATTGTTTGTGTATCTTGGGGAGTGTATAGAGAATTGGCCTGACTGGGTTGTTAGTGGTTAGCCATTCCTTGGTGGCAGGGTCTATCCAGTTCATTTGTGCTGCATGTTCAATAACTGAGTCAATCCGTGCTTTATAGGTAATCGTGGGGTCACAGGGTAGGGCTTTGTAGGTTGAGACATCCGCCAGTTGTTTATCTATTTCAGTTTTATAATCTTGATAATCCTGCAGGACAACCGCACCACCCTTGTCCGCTGGGCGTATGACAATGGTAGAGTCATTTCTAAGGGATTGAACAGCTTCCCAGTCAGTTGTTGTCATATTATTTCTAGTTAGGCCTTGCTCCCTCTGTCCCAATCTTTGTTGGATAAGGCGAGTATAAGTTCTAATACTTGGATTCGTCGTGGGTGGTTCAAATGTACTTGGTTTCTTAAAGGGGTGTCTGTTTTCTTCCAATCCCTTTCCCTGGAAAAAGTCACCCAATTTCAGCTGCCTCTGGAAGCGCATACTGTCAATATAAGTAGTGAAGTCATCAGCCTTAGTTGTGGGTACAAAGGAGAGGCCCTTCATAAGTACCCGCCTTTCGTTGTCATTCAGGACATGCTGGCTAAGATTGAACGTTACATCCTCCTCCTCCTGCGGGGTAGTGGGGTCTTCTTCCAAAATCCGCCCCTGCGTGTATGCGGTCTTCGCCCCTTCCCCTGGAGCGGGTGGTAATGCCTAAAAAAGGCTGAGTGCTGTGCTGGTTCTCATTCTCCTGTGGCCGGTCACCCGAGTAATCCGTGTCAGAGCCAGAACTTGAATCCACCGTGTTCAGTTGTCGGTGTGCATATGTTCTAAACCTTCTTTGTCTTCTTGGCTGGTACTGGGCTCTTTCAACCGGTCCAAGTGTCCATCGGTAAACCTTTTTATCCTTATAATCCTCCATAACATAACCAAGTTTTTTGTTTTTGAAGGCAATTAAGGCATTGTTGTATTCCCGTAGTTGTGTGTTAATCTTGTCCATCCAGTTCTCTGATTTGTCCTGCATCAGGATCTGGCCTTTAACTTCCTCCAAAATGCTGATATCATCCTTTGCTTTTTGCATCTGACATCTGACTTCCTCGACCACTAGCAAGATCAAATCAAGGGAACATTTATTCAATATCGCTACCCATTTCCTGCAGAAGTCAGAGTTCTGTCTGCCTATGGTGGGCACATTGTTGATTCTAAAGCCTCTAGGTATCAGTCTCTTTCTATGGTACTCAGAAAGGTAAATGCCATGAAGTTTAAGATCCACCTCTTTTTTCTTCAATTTGATGAGTTGATTGTACACAGTCACAGCATTTTCCGCTGGATCTTCAGGTAGTAAGGTGTCAAACAGTATCCTTGCTGCATCCAAGTCACTCATGGATAGTGTCTCTGCACCCTCCACATCAGCTGGAATAGTGGCTGTGGCCTGCGTGGGTTCAATGTGCTCCATTGTTGCTTTAGTAGTACCAATTAGTCCCCAGTGAATACCCACACCGTGGTGATGATACAATGTTATAACACAAGTCCGGTAGTACAACAGAGTGAGGGATCTGATGTGTCACTTGCTGGTGGGTGCATCAGGAGGGTATCCAGGCAAAAAGAG